>NW_015090864.1:8301043-8307319 GCF_001431845.1 Calidris pugnax
TCAAAAAAAAAAAAAAAAAAAAAGTGGTTCTGGAGCAATTGTCTGCTACTCTTATATGTCTGCTCTCTTATATGACCCAAACCAGAATCCAGGCTTTTCAAAATCACTATCCATACCAGGCTCTGGATCTCAGAGTTCCAGACCAACTCTTCCATCCACTCCTTATTTCCATCAGACTTAGGCATTTTTCTAAAACCACATACTACACAGGGACCCTGCAATCTCAGCTTTCCCACAGTCCTGTACTTCAGGCTGTAAATGACACCCACTACCATAGTCTGACTTGAAGAGAGGTTTCAACCCCTAATGTGAATTGGTCTTTTGCTTTTCTTAAAAGCAAGCATAAAATTAACATTCAAAAATTGACTATGGCATATTTGTAGTGTTGGGAGAGTACTGCTTCTGCTTTTGCTGTTGCTTTGTGCCAGCACCCTTCCACAGGCCCGCACTGCGTATGACCTCCCTGGCATTTAGCTTTCTGGAGGAGAGGAGTCGGCATCACACAGCAGGGCTGGAAGGAGCCCTATGACATCACCTGCGCTATCTTTCTTCCCCAAGGTATCAAAAGAAGTAATTTAAGGGCACTCTGATAGATCAGAGATAGCCACCCAATTTGTTTGGAGAAAGTATATAAAAGCTTTCCTGCTTCAGAAGACCAAAGAACCAGGTTAAACCTTTCAGAGCGATAGTCTTATTTCCTGGCACCTCGTTCTCTTATTCAAACTCTAAAATACAAGACAACCTTTTTTTCACATGACTTTTTGGTCTCAGATTTATCAGGGAATCATGTAAGAAAAAGAGGCACCGAAATACTTCAAATTTGCAGAAACTATCTGTGCAAGGCTGAACTTAAGCGAAGATGAAAAATCAAAAGTGGGCAGTTGTGTTCTTGTTTATCCCAATCTCACCCCACCCACATGGTAGCAAAATAGGCACCGTGCCGAAACTTTGTGGCAAGGGGCTATTGTGTGGGCTTAGAATAATTTAAGAATTGATTGTCAGTCTGTTTCTTGGCTTCCAGCTATGAAGTAATGCTCTAACTAGAGTGCGGTACACTGAAGGACTCATTACAGACTTTAAAGCCGTCTCATTTTCAAGTATGAATATTAAAAAGAAATGCTCTGAGTGACTCCTGTGTTATAATTAATACTCCAGGTTTTGGTTTGGTTTGTTGGTTTTTCAAGGTCTATTTTTAAAGACACTTTCATAACTTATTCCTGAGTTAGTTCCCAAAAACCAAACACTGTTCCTGTTTATATCAGTGGGGAAATTCCCAGAGAAAAAACTAATCAGACTCAACTTAATGAAAACAACACCCCCATTTAAAACAAAGCCCTAGCCTTAAACAATCTTCTACCATTGCCTACTTGTGTACATCCAAGACAAAATTTTATAGCCTGCATGTTCCAACCTTAAAAAAAAAAAATTCTGATTATTTATTTATGCCCTTTTTGTTTAAGAAGTTAAATCCCCAGAGCATCTCAATTTAGATCAAAAGCAAGCTACCAAACTTCACCTGGCACACCTGTGCCGTGTGATTTCTTAATTACCTGCCTAGCATTCCCAGAGCTACGAGGCAGAGATGCAGGACTCGTTTAGCACATATTGAGATCTCTGAAATGCACCTCGTGCAGCAGAGCCTTTCCAGAACGCCTGAGGTGGTAACCAGCGCTAAACGATCCTGCATCTCCACAGACACTTGCCTTTCAGCAAATTGCTTTCTCACAGGTTTCAGGAGGCAGGGAGCTATCGTGGGGTGAGAAATCTGGGGAAAAGGATGGATTTATTTATGAGTTTCTTGATAAAGGTTTTCCCTTGTCTAGCAGACAACATGGAGTAGCCATATGCCAGTAGACTTGAGCCTTGTTCCACAAAGACCAAAGAGTAGGACTAGGCCTGTTAACTGTGCCAGCTACAGGTTGTTATTATTTATGCTTGCTATGCAACCGCCTGGGGACCAGGGGAGAATATGGCCAACTGTGTTAGACACCAGAGAAGCCTTCAGTTGGCAGTCCTCGGCATGGAGATCATCTAACCTAAAGAGACATACTCAAAGCAGGAAAATGTGGTATGGTGAGGGCAAGGCTGATCTGAGGGAGCACTCATCAATTTTTTTCCTGAGACAACTCTTCTTCTTGGCTACAAGATGCTTCTGCACAGTGATGAGAAACCTAGCTCATGTGTTAGATGTCACTGCTTAAATGCTGGACTGGCCATTGACGTGCCCTTTGCTTATCTGAGGAACTTGCACACTTGGTCACAGATGAGCTCAAACTCAACTATAATGTTATTTTTCCACATGCACTGACAATTATGTACATGCAGGAGAAGATCAGTCATGTTTTCAACCTCCCTAACACTGAGGACTTGTAGTGGTGCATCCTCGTTCATGCATAGTTTTATATTTTAATAGGGGATAATATAATTTCTCATTTACAGTGGTTCGGATAGCAATTAGGCATCAAACATTACAGCTTCTTTGGCCATTTGTCAATAGTGTAATTTTATTAATTGGCCAAAGCACTGACTCTGTTACCCTGAATGTAATTTAAACTGCCAAGAGCTGATGGCATCTCTGTTGGTACAGCGAAAATATACAGCTCTGGCAGGAAGCTAAAGGTAAGCATTAGTATTAATAGTTTATGTGTCTCCGTAACACACAGAAGCCCCAGTACCATCAGGATTCTTTACATGTAAGAGATGACTTGAACAATACACAAGCTAAATAGATGCAGTAAGTGGGACAGCAGCTTTTTATTTACAAGTAGGTCATTAATTGTGACCCACCATTGATTCATAAAACATTAAATCTTGTAACAAAACCACTTGTCTTTTTATGGAAGATTCCAGGAGAAAACATTATTAGTTATTTACTTTAAAATTCAATTTTTGGTTAAGAAACATTTTCATTGCCAAGAAAATTGCCAAAAATTGCTAAGTCCCAGCTGGGATCAGAGACGCACTGAGAAGACTTTGCGCAGGACTTGTTTCAAACAAAAAGAAGTCTCCAGTGGCAAGACTCTCCTGATATAACTACAGGAGCGCATGAGTGAGTAAATTTTAATTTGTAAAGTCCTCGGTACATGAAAATTTCAAAGAATTTCATAAGGGAGATTGCAGGGCCTCTTACAGTTAGTAATACCAAGGAGAGGTTCAGACACATGGATATTTGGTTAATAAAGAAACTAGTTAATGTGCTACGTGTAATTTTAGAACTTAATAGACTCTTGAAGACTCAACCAACAAGACCTATCATTGTGCTTTGAAATCACCATGTTTTTTAGAATTACTACAAAAAAACCTGGGATATTAAGATGTGTTTTAAAAGCTATGGTTCACAGCAAGGCACTTCCCAGCTTCTTCCATGCAAAAAAAAAAATACCAACCCTGAGTTATCAACAAGAAATCTATCTGCTTAAAGTTAATGAGGAACATCTGTTGGTCTACTGGGAGAGACGGTAAAAAATGGGTGGGAATTTCCAGCTTTAACTATGCTGCCACTCCCACAATATTCAAGTCAACAGAAAAACCTGTCAGCAGAAGGTCAAAGTCATTAGCAGATTTTTTTTCATCTACAGAGAGATATATCAGATATCCATAATTTCAGAGACATTATTTAGGATTTTCCAAAGTTCTCACGTTAAGCTAATTTCTCATATAGACCCTATCTTTTGGAGCTACATTTTAAAGGCTTGTAAGACCACAACGTAACCAGAACTGTAAGTGAGCAAGGGCTCAGAATCACAAAATAATTCCATTTTAAAAGCCTCTTAAAATCAGCCAGGCCAAAACATTTGGCAATGTCGCGTTGGTTCATGATCCCAAGCCTGTTGCAAGACACATTACCTCAGGTATGCTCTTTCAGAGTGGGAAAAGTCATCATATTTGCCACTGGTTAAGGCCATACACATAAGCCACTATTGCTGCTTAACTGGTGCATGGTGGTTTGTGAGATTACTGTAATGTCATTGTGACTCTGAGTCCTAAGAAGTCATGAGCTAAAGCAATTACACTTCTAGATTAATGGTAATGCAAAATGCTTCCAGCACACAAAGGCAATCAACAGGCGGTTTAATGTGAAGTTCTGCAAATACCTTCAGAAAGTCTGACCTGAAAGACTCTGTAGAGAAAGTGTTTTAATGAGTGAAGATAAGAAATGCTGATATGCTGTTTTTCATGATCTTAATAATTTTGAGCAATTTAAAAGCTTTTTTTTTATCTACAGTTTATACAAAATTTAACTCTTCCAACCTGTAAACAAAGTTTTCATCTCCATTTTAAGTAGTGTTGACTATAGTGTGACTAAGACTAAAATGAGAAAAAATCCATTACTAGCTTCACAGTTTTCTTTCTTAACAAACTACTTACTCAGGAAAGAAATAGCATCAGCAGATACTATTTACAGGCACAACAATGGATAACTGCTGAAGTTTACATGTGTAAAGACTAGTCTAGGTTTAAAAACCCTCTTGAAAATGGTAATGGGATTCAAACAAACAACTGTAGGGATTTTTTAAGCAGACATAACATTCTTGTTCATGAACATTTTTGCATAAATATAATCTGTCATCATTGGCTGATATCCCTTCTATCAGTTATCATGGATATTCCACAGTTCCCATTGTTGGTACCACCAACAATTACTAAGATTACTTGATTCTTCCCATTTTAGGCTCCCGGTGTCACAAAGCTTCAGATGACCAGGCTGAACTCTGACGTGTCAGACACCTGTCTGAACTTGAAAAATTTTCTTTGGCAAACTTCAGCCAAAACAGTTCAGCTATTTCCAAGAACAAGACCATGGAAAAATACCTGTCTTGTCCATGTTAAAACCCTGTGGTAACCCCTTTTTTTTCAGAACTTTAATGCCTGTATGCTTTGTAAAAGATAGTTGAATTTTGGCATTAACGTGTGGCTTGTCCCTGAAACATAACCTTTATGACTTCTGTACACATGTACGCCAAGGAACTATTGCAACCATTAGAAAACCACAGGTCACATGTGAACAGTGGACACTTCTGAGACTTCAGTCATTCCCTGAAGGTACATCCACAACACCAATATTTCAGGTTGGAGCTAAGGAGTTCTGACACTGTGTTGGTGCTCTGAGTAACTACAAGTTATTTCCAGTCATTCTGGGATACTCAAGATGAAAGGGGACAGAGTTACCCATGCTTTCAACCTCCTTGGTGGAGGTTATGGAAATAGATCTCTGAGTTGGAAGTCAGGGAGGAACAGGCAGAAGATAGGGGCCAGAGGAAAAAAACAAACTGAGGAACAGACTGGAAACCTATGGGCAGCCTGACACTTGTTTGGGGAGGTGGAAAACATGGGGAGACTAATGCTCAATCCCAGTTGTGTGGGACAAAGCACAGTGCAGGGAGCCAGTGAGAAAGGGGACCTTGAATTATGGCTGGAAAAGACTGTTAAAACTACGAAGATCTGAGGGATGACAGAGCAAGAAAGCTGGGACTTCCCCAGAAATGGAGAAATCTTCAGGAAGCTGGATGCAACTGGACAAAGAGGTTGGGAATAGTTGAATGTTCCTGTCCCAGTCTTGTCCATCCCCTGCTGCCCTGAAATACCTGTAAGAAGCACTAACAACGTGCCCAGCCTGCCTCATAGGAAACAAGCCTTTTAGTGTTTCCAGCAGGACACTGGTAACTGGTGATTATTAATGTCGTTACTATTAATGTTAGCTGAAGTAACAGAGGTTTGAGTGGCCAACACAGACTCTAGCCCCACTGGCTCTCCTGGGAGTCACTGTGATCCCGCATAATGAAATGCCTATTTTGGCAGTCTAGTTCTTTTTTTTTTTTAATATGGGAAATTACACACCTCAAACTGTGTTAAAAGAATCTTGCAGTTGCAATCAGATATGAGGAAGTGCCAGAATCAAATTGCCTCTCCAACCTTGATTCAATCCCTCTTTTGCATAGGCATTATCTTTAATAGCATGATCATATACTTCTCCCTCCTGCCGGGCACAAAATGGACGGCACCAATGGCAGATCGAAGGATATAACAAAGGGAGACTGCTGCCTGTAGTATATGGACTTCAAAAGCTAGATGTCTTATAATAGCAAAAAAAAAAAAAAAAAAAAAAGGATTGGAGAAAAAAAAAAATTCCAGTTTCTCAACTTTTCTGATTGTTTCCTCTCAAATACATGTTGTTTTGTTATGACTCTGGGTTGATGCTGACTTTTGATGAAAACTAGCTCTCTTGGTTCTAACTGAATTCTTTCATGGAGGAGGTTTTCAGAGGACGTATAATGG
>NW_015090864.1:8307603-8477535 GCF_001431845.1 Calidris pugnax
GCGTGGTTGTGCTACCATGAGTGTTTTGTGGAGCTGTGCTGTGAAGTGGGCAGGAGAGCTGATTCGGCGTTATGCTATATTATATGTAGTTGTTCTATGGCTTTGAAAAAAAACAATTATTTAAAACTTTCACCACATCTCTGATGTGTTTCACAGCACGGCCCTGCAAACACATGTTATTTTGGCTAGAGGTCTTATAAAAGAAAAAAAAAAAAAAAAAAAAGAGGATTCGAGCACAGTAATAAGAGATGCACTGCAGCATGGCCATTCCCCAGGTATGACCTGGACTGCAGGTATCACATCAGGGAAGGTAATAGAAGGTGGTTACAGCTCACAGCTTCTCTCACTAAATCTGCTCCTAGGGCTTACCAGAAAAAGGAGGATGGTTCCACCATCGTCCTTGAGAGCTGGTTGTATTTCTGCTGTTCCGCTTCTAGGCAAAGCTAGGCAAGCAATTTAAACCAGCTCTTTCTTTCAAAGTTATAAATTGTACAGCTTCATTTTCTGGGTCCCTGACTAGATACTGTGGGGTCTCTGAGGTGCAGAAGTGCTGAGCACTCACAGTCAACTATCACATAAAATACAGCTCTGTGCTGTGCAAAGTCGAACTCTAAGTAGCAGAAACTGGGCACTCAAATTCAGTAAACATTTCTGGCCTGCCCTTATAACCTGTGGAATCAGGTTAATGCTGTATCTCATCTGTTGGGCTGTTGTGAAAATAAATCCTTTTTTTTTTGTGAAACTTACAGGCAGCAGAGAGCCAAAAGCTGTAGGAAAGCCTAGAGAAAAATAATAATGCTGAATTCAGAGAAGGAACTGGCAGGAGGAAGCAAGAGAAGACTTGAGGTCACACAATGAGTAGCAAAAAGAAAATTAAATACTACTTACTCATTAAATGAACATGGGCCAATCTGTGTACTGAAAGAGGAAGCGAAGCAGCAGGGGGACCAACATGTAAATCTATAATTAAGAATCACAGCCCAACTCATTACACCCAAAGTAACCAAATTAAGATTGCAAAGGTAACCTTAATTCTGCTATTCCTTGACTTTCATGGCTTGACTTCACAGATTAGCTAATACACTTTTGATGAAGGCTGGTGTTTTCATTTGCGTGTATTATCTACAACCACAATTTAGAGAATGTAATGTTTAAAAGTCACTGAAACTTATCATTACAATGATCAGCATGATACAAAAAATATAAATTCTTTGAATCTAGCCCTCAACTAGCATCTGTAGTCAAAACTTTTCTGTTATTACTCTTTCTAATAGCAGAGCTTGCATTGTCACATGAGATGCTTGAGGAATGGGATTTAAGTTAAACAGAAATCAGCCTTTGGTAAGTCTATATCATCTGTACTTAGGAAGAATATGTAAAACTCCAGAAAGTTTTAATTTGATTGAGAAAATCAGTAGCTATAATAATTAGACAGAATTATAACTTCACATCAAAACTAGGTTTAAAAAGTTGAGGAGATTAACAGATTTTTTGCTTTTCCTGTTTTCCATTTTTGCAGCAAATTTCTATATTATTATGTTCCTTGCAGCTACTTCTGGCATCTTGCTTGTTAGTACACGACTTTAACAGTAGCTCCCATTGAAAGCAGTATTTTTTCAGGATTTTTTGTCACATCATTAATATCTTCATTCAAAGATCATACATCTTTGCTTCAAATAAAGCATTCAACCATACAGTAAACATCTTGTTGACCTCACTTACAAACAACCATTGACAGCTAGTAAAAGACTGAATAATTGCAGAGCACCTGCCCTAACCTTCAAGAATATTTAGTTATATTTCATGTGCTATCAATTTTACTCCTTTCCTCTATGCAGAGCATTAATGCCTGAGCCTAGCAGTAGTGGTTTTTTGCAGACCTGTTAGATGTCATCACCCTTCAGTACTGAGATTTGTTTTGGCTTTTAAGCATTTCTCTAACTCTCTTTACAAGGAAACAAAATCTGATCCTTCATAAAACTTCAGCTGTTAGGATAAAACTGCACCAGCAATAAGAGGAAATGAATAGCAAATGTTTATCCAGGCCACTGGTGAGCATGTGGTGCTTTCCCTGCCTGCAGCTAGTCCTTAAAGGATTTCAGTTTTTATGGCCCATGACTGTTAAATCTTGGCTCTTCAGATAATATATATATATTCAGTATGGCTATTCCCTTAGGCCACTTCAGTTATTAGGTTATGAGATGTACCTTAACCCTCTTTCACTGACAGCCAGACCATCACTGAAGAAACGGTGGTGACAGCTTAAGTGGTTACTAGCTCTTCAGTTGCTTATTCCTACTTTGCTCACCATTACCTTCTCCTGAACAACTCCTGTAAGAGTTTGGATGATTAGTTTGAAATGAATGAGGGGGAGGCACCTTTCATAACTTCAGACAGTTGAAAACTGCACATCAGGATTGCTTTAGGTTCCTCCAAAACTCTTCAGAGCAAGAGTTAGGGTTGATGAAGTCCATTCCTGATGTCTCAGCCTTGGAGGAACCTCACCTTTGAGATAAATCTATCGCTAAAAAATCAAGGCAACAAAACCAGCCATTGCTTTTTAAACTGCACATGTGGGTTTGTCAACCTGAATTAGAGTTTCAACTTTTCTTAGTGAAGTCAGCACTAGTTTGGGGTTAAAATGAAAACAGTTTGCTAAAAAGGAGATACCTGTTAGTGAGCAGGAATATATAGTCCTGTATATTTCAAAAGCACAAAGCTTAATTTTGGACCTTATTCTGGACACAGTTAATAGTAATGAAAGGTGGTGAACTAATGAAAGGTGGTGAACTCAACAGAGAAATGAAATTTTAATCAGTTTTGTGTATGATATAAACACTGTTGCCTTCATGTCTTCTTCCCAACAGGTTACTACTTCTTTTTAAGTAGAGATACTTGAATCATTAGCTAACAGTCCCTTTTGCCACAATTTTTCACATCCATGAAAATGTCTAGCAACAAAGTACCTTAAAAGGATCAGCAGTGGAGTGCTGACACTACCTGCGGGGTATTTGTACCCTTTGAATAAAGCAATCAAACTTCCACCCTCCTTTATCCTCTCTTACCTCTGCTTCATTGGCATGGTTGAAATATTAGACCCAATCTCATCAAAACAATCTGAATGGAAAGTCAGGATCCTTTCAAAGCCCAGAAATATTACTGGAAGAACAGAAAGCTCATCTTTACAAAAATTATTAGATCTCAAGTTTGCTTCCTGCAAAAAGGTTAAAGGGCCTACATCCAATTAATAGTATGTATCTACTTCAGTCCAAGACATAATTTAGTTGTGACTATACTTTATTGTACCCCAGTCACTTCTAGACTATAACTACTGTGTTTTTATTTTACCCTAAGTATGCCTTTGCTCTAAGTGTGATTATCTTCAGGTTTATTTTGGAGCTTCTTAAATAAACTCTACAAAAGCAGTGCTTGAATTGCCACGCATATGAATCTTTGTGGGTTTTATTGTTGTGTGAGATGTTTATTTAGAAGCAGGAACAAACTTACAATTTTTTTTATTATTGATTTAAGAACAAATTTGAAAGGAGAGCTGCCTTAGCTAGGAAGTTTATCTCCCCTTTTTAAAATTATTTTTCTCTTTTATAACAAACAATATCATGGTTTTAATTAAAGCTTCCATCAGCCCTCGGCTGTTTCTAAATGCAGGACAGGGTCTCTTAGTAACAGTTTTACTTCTAGCTTTGTTAGGAGTAAGGACAGACCTGTAAAATGAGCTGGGACTCAAAACCTCCCCTTGAAGAAAAAAGAGGGGCAGACACAGAGAAATCACAAGGCAGCTTGCTCTTTAGCACCAACAACCTTCAGGACTGCAAAACACCCTCTGAGTCAGTATCTCCCATTTCCGTGTTGCTCCATGCTGGGAGGGCCCAGCAGTGCAGTGGCCCACACCAGCAGCAGAGGACAATCCCTCTAAACCATCTGAGCGATCAAACACTGACTAATGGCACCAGGGTCCAGGAAGCTCAGCTATTCCCGGACTTCACTCACCCTGGAACATTCAGATTCAATGGACCTTCAATTCCAGCAACAAACCTGATGATATTTGGCAAATTCTCAGCAAACAGCAGTGAAATTCCCATCTGTTCCCACTGACAGCTGCGTTTCTAGACAGGCTATTGCTTATTTTGTGTTATCCCTGTACAGAGGGAAGGCCAGACACAGCCTTCTTCTCACCTGTAGGCTTCAGAGCGAGCTTTGCAAGCTGCCAGACCGTAAGGAGAGAGGTCAAGTCATGACATTTAGATGAATGCAGAAAGCTGAGTTAGTTATTTTTCCCTTCCTACAGCACAGGGATTGCTTGTTATCTAAACTCCCATGCCCTCCTCCCAGATCTTCATCCTTCCAGACTAGGGGAGAGGAAAAATAATGACCCTAGGAGCAAGCCCTTGTCCATAGAGATAGCTTTCACTCTTCGTGTACAGCTTCACAGGCCATCGTGAAGTTCGATACAATGACACAGCCCCATGGCTTGTGCCTACCAATATTCTGGATCTTTTTATGTATTCTCTGTGATGTCTCAAATAAGATAACAGGGTTTTCAAAACCTACATGCATTGAAAAAAATATAATATATACATTTCATTCCTTTGACAGTTCCTCAGCTCCAACACTAAATGGAGAGACATGAAAAGCAGGTGTTCATGAACTGTGGCATTGAAAATACTGTGTGGAAAGGATACATGTTAATCTCTAAATAAGGTGCCATAGGGAGGAATATTTTTATAACCCAAGAAAATGTTAAAGTAAGTTTAAATTTTACCACAAAGTCCACCTTGCCTATTTACTGTGCGAGGCTATATATCACCTCCATGTGAGCAATAAAGATAAAATTGTATTTTAAGGCATGACTATGAAAATTACAATGTGGATACAACAGTCCCTTCCCCTTGAAGCATTCCATTTCTTCTTATCATTTCACATATAAACTAGAAATGGGAATATCGGAAGCAATGAAGGCTTGTAAGCGACTGAAGCTAAAGAAAGTGGAGTTCTTTTCTCTCCCATGTTATAACTGTATGGCTTGTATTTGAGGAAATTGTTTAACAGCTCCCATTTTTCCCTGGAGACAATATGTAAATAATTATAAATCTTATTAATACCTCTGTGAAAGTGCACTTTGATTATCCCAAATGAACTATGTAAGTCCTGGGGTTTATTATTAGATTCATGTATTATGTATACTGTGTAGTTATGGTCAAGAAAAAAGCAAGTCAAATTGCAATTTATGGCGTGGTACTTCTCAATCCCCATGGCCAGAAATGGTGGCTGACAGTGTCTTGGTGGGTTTTGAAGACCTTCTCTCATTTGAGGGAGAGAAGATGCATTGTCTTTCTTAAAAAAAAAAAAATCTGTAAAATATAACAGATTTTTATATTTTTCCAGAATTTTTTACTTGATTCTTGTGGGAATAGAAAAGAATGGTTATCAGTTGTGCCTATTATACAAATTAAAAGGTAGTTGCCGTCTGTGCCATAATTGAACCTGCAACGCAGTGCCATCTGGTGCACACGCAGAGAATAGGCTGCCACAGGGAAGGACGTTCAAGTTCCTAAAAATATGTTTCATTTCTACAAAGTAGCAGTTGCATTAGGCACTTCACTCCCTTTAATGAGATAAATCATCCCACAATACCCTTGTCAGTTAGACAAGTATCATTATCTCCTTTTGCAAGTAGCTATAAGGAGGCAAACAGGTAATCCGAGTTCCTGAGATGACAGAGGGAATCAGTGTGGAAGCTGGGATCAGGTTCAGGATCCTTGATTTATAACACTGCCCAGAAGCCACCCAGCAAGAGGGAGCGTGGGTCTCGTGGTTCAGTGTGAAGGTGTGAGCTGGGAAAAATTGTTCTCCCTGCCACAAACCCTAAGGAATAGGGAGTGTTCAGTGAAATCGAGACATGGCAAATTGAAAACTGCTAAGAGGGAAAGACTTTTTCGCCTATTCTTCCTCTGGAACTCACTGCCAAAGGACATTCCCAAGATGTCAGTAAAATTCATTAAATTTTCAGACAGTTCTGGGGTCAGAATTTTTCAGAGCAACCGTTTTTACTGACAAATTAGGAAAGGACTAATAATCCCGTGCTTTCAAGTTAAAATGCTCTCTGGTTTATAGAAAGTAGGATGAGTTGAAATGCTGGACAAAGCAGATCATCCTACATCTGTGGGGGAGCCATCACTGTCCTTTAAACCACCTAATCCTGCCTGGACCAGTAGAAGGAAGATCCTGAGATTTTGGGGATACAGCAATCTTCTTGCTCTTACAAGAGAGGGGGCACCTTTCTGTTCTGCACAGATTTCCCATGTGATCTTGGGCAAGACCCTTAGGGTACAATTAGTGGTACCTACTGATCCCATGTAGCAGTTGCCACCAAACGGGACCTCCTCCTTTCCCCTCTAATGCAGGGTGTCAGGAGCTCTTCTCACATTCGGTGAGACATTTCATCTCACCAAACTAGCAGAAATCTGCCAGGAATCCAGAGGGGAGAAGGAATCAGAAGTGGCCTTTTCAGCTGAAGTGAAATTTCATATTCAAGCTACAATTTAATGACACAGGATGAGCCACTCTCACAGCTTGTTACCACCGAATCAGAAAAGTTCCTTCTCTTCCACAGTCAATTCCTTGTCCTCCCTCATTGCTGTTATTTGTTTGGCTCTGCTTCTGGTGTCACTGACCCCTTTGAGCCAGTTCTACTCCCCAACCCAACAGAAAATAAACTCCACAAGAAAACCAAAAGGACTTCTGCTGGGTTAATGAATTCTAACTTGTTTCTAGCAAAATCCAGCTTTACCAATGCTGATGTCAAAGGAGTGGGACTTTGCAGCTGGGAAAGGGAAGGAGAGAGGAAAAAGGGCTGAAGGGATAGAGGGAGTAAAAGAGGAAGGTGGTGGGAAATCACCTCTCCTTTTGGTCGGTCATCAGCTCAGCTCAGCTCAGCTGCTCATGAAACCAAACCCAAGCTGTCACCTCACAGCTAACAAACATCAGATGGCCCTGTGCTATGAAAACAGGAGCATAAAAATCACTTATGTAGGGTTCCTGATTCCTTCTCTTCTCTACCTCTGACTTGTCTCATTTGCTTTCTAATTGTACTACATAAAAATATCAGAAAAGTGTTCTGGAAAATACAGTATTTTCCTCTCAATAGGACTCTTATGAGGATTATTAAAGTAAATACGTGTAAATCACTTATAAATGAAGGACTAAGCCTTATTACTGCAATGACACATAACCAAATTCAGATCTATTCTAATAATCAGTTGATGGAGCCTACACCTCCCTCTTGATCAGACAGACAGACGGCTGAGATGAGGCTATGAAGCGTATTGCAATAAACTGTTAAACAACATAAGTTAATAAATGATTCCTCACCCTTCGCATTAGTAGAATCGAGTGGCTAGTTTGTAAAAGGAAGAGACAGACACAAGGGTATAAGAAGGTGTAAGGAAAAAAGTCTCTGTGGCAACTTTCCTGTATTATGTAAGCTACTGAATGTATATTCATCAGTGCCTCTTAACCCCAAATATAATTTATATCTCTATTTATACTGTGACTGTGTTTGTCCTACAGTTTCATCAGGATTATTGCCTGCTCCGACAAGGGCATGGGGTAAACTCTAAGGAGGAGATGCCAGTGGCAAAACTCCTGCTGACTTCAGTAAAATCAGGATGTCATCCTAGGCACTGGGACTCCCAAGCTCCAGTAGCTCTTCGGGGGGTAAGGGAGACACACAGGTTTCTACTGGCTAAATAATTGGCCATGAACAGAGGAGAAAGGTCATCCGGTTTTATACAAATAACACAAATTCTCAGGTCTGAAAACTGAGCTTCCCCTAGTTTGGCCTAATCTTTAAAATAGCTTTTAAAGGATCTCAGTCTTTTTCAGGAAGGCATGGTGGCTTCCTGTCTATAATAAAAAACCCCTACAGCTCCAAAATAAAGACATGGGTATAACATTATGAGTTGCCTGCTGTTGTAGCCAGTGTGTCCTACACATGGGCTGCCCCAAAGCAATGTAAAGTACAGCCATGGGCAAAGCGGGACATCACCACATGTTGTGACAGCCCTCGTGGTAGATAAGAAGGATGGATGGAAGAAGACTGGCAGGTTGGGGGGTGCTTCTCTGGAGTTTATGTGGACTTTGGGGTCTGTGAAATAACATCAGAAATCTCGAAGATTTCTTTGGTGTTTTTTATCTACTTCCTCTTCCAGTTTGAACCAGCATCAGCAGCTGAAGACCAAAGCTAAGAGTTTTGGGGAAAAACGTTAGGTTGGTTTTTATTATGAGTAATAATATTTACAGTACAATAAAGCCTGGAGGCCAACAAGATTGGGATCCATTGTAGTAAATGAAAACCACTTGTCTCCAAGTAATTAAATAATTAAATAATTAAATCATTTTTAGATCTTCTTAAAAAGTCCTTATTTTTATCTACACATGAAACAACCAAAACTCCTCCAGTATTGCGGTAAATGAGAGGGAAACATCTTTTGCAGACAACTCAGTGGCTGCCCTTGGGACCTTCACCACTCTCACATGGCTCCCTCATGGTTACCTGCTCATCCTCCCAGTCCCTTAGAAAAACACTTTCCTGGCCAAGCCAGTCATACTGATACAAAAATGGGGTGTAGGCCAGACCAGAGATAGGGAAACTTTGCTAAACAGGTGTGGCTCATTATTAGACACTTCATGTTTTCTATTTTTACCTTAATCTCTTTGCTCTTCCCTCAGGGCTTATGTAGTCTAGAAAAGATTTATTTTAAAACTTATTAGCTAAAGCATTTGAGCTAATATATTTTAAATCCCTGGTTTCTGATCCTCACTCAAACTGTGGCTACTTTAATCTCCCCAGGCAGGGTGCAGGAGTCACTTTTTTCACTGCTACGTCCTTTTACGGGACCGGGGTGTCCTAACGTTTCCCTTGACTCCTTCACCTAATTTGGCCACTTTTTCATCAGTTGATATACCAGCAAATACTTTGTGCTGCTTACTACAGGACTTTAACAGGTGTTAATTAAAACATTATAGCTAGCACATTTTAAAAATACACCTTTTATCCTAGGGCTCAGATACGGGAGCAAGTTCCTGCAAGGCAGCTGAGCCCCCGTAGCAGCACAGGCGTTTTCAGCCGGCTGCTGAAACCTCCGCTTGCCTCTGCGGCCCTAATCTCGGCAATCTCTACACACGCACAATCCACAAGCCAACCACCAGACTATATTTTGTAAGGGAAGCAATTATTTAAATGTTCCCCAATAAATTCTCAATCCCATTTCAATTAGCAAATGTGAAACTGGCTCTAACACTACCCGCTTAGCCCCTGTATCACTTTTAAACTGCATAGCCCCAGCTTGAAGAATTAGTTATTTGCCATTAAGAGAATAACGGCACATCTGCCACCTTGATCACTGCATTTGTATTATTATCAACTTCTGTCTGAGTGCCAAGTAATTTAATCAAACTTGAGAGAAGAAATAACAACGTTTCAGTTGAACAATGGTGTGGCCCTTTGAAAAGGCAGAGATTTGCTCTAGGGTACAGTAAAAGGAGAGAAGGTCTATAAACAAAGGGTAACACTGTGAAAAAATTATCTGTCAAATCTAGCTTTTTTTTTTTCTTTTCTACTTGCAAATAATTCTCCAACAGATTGCAACTACTATAAATGTACCACCCTTTTAACAGATATGCTGTGTAACACATCACTTATTTAGAGATTATTGGCAGTTCATTCAGTTGAGTATTTACAGCTTCCTCATTATGGTCTCTGATAGGTTCACAGCATATTACTTTGCTTCTCTGCTCCAACTGGACAGTCCAAAGGAAAATGCAGAGTTGTCTTGGATAAAGAGATTCTTTAAAAATTTAAAACAAGAAAGAAACAGAGGGAAAGAAAAGAAGGCAGCAAAGCTGAGGAAATGTTAAAATGTGTGAAATCTTTTCTTGTCTTTTACAGTTTCAGGAAGATCATTGTATCTGGTTTGGCTCCCAGATTGTTTAAACTATTGATGGAGGAAGAGAAGGCATAAGTCATATTTACCGACTGCCTGGAAAACTGTTCAGCCGATGTAAATTCTTTGCATGTGAGTGCATGTCCATGTGCCGTGCTGTTTGCAAAGGGTGCAGTCCCTTATCCTTGGCCCTTTTGTTTGAGCAAATGCTTAAGTGCCAAGCCTTTGGCCAGAGACATCTGGAAACTGCTGCCTATCCTCCTTACCGCACACACAGCACACACTTCTGCAGCTAAACTCAGTCATCTGTCTTTTATCTGATGCTATCAGTGGACAAGAATGGCTAAACCAGAGTGGCTTCTTTTTTTGCCTCCTAGGCCTTCTCTGTTTCTGTAATTCTCCACTGCCAGCCACATAATACAGAACTCCAGCTCCCAGAAAATGTAACTCCAGGCTGTAGATCTGCACAAGCAGGGGATGACGATGTGTTGCTAACAATGGAGAGAGCACAGGCTGCTAATCACCAAAGGGTAGGCATCAATCAAAAAACATCCAGGCTAGAGTCTATCTGTCCATGAAAGAGTTTCCTCTGGAAGAGAATTGAAACCCCAATAGCTCTGAACAACAAAAGTAATGATTGCAGAAAAATCCTGCCTTTGCAGGATGGTTTGGCTGCAATCGAGTGACCCAAACAACTTTTGCGTCCCTATTTTCTCTCCCTGCTCCTTTGATGGCGTGGGTTATTAGGGTGGGATATGCTTTATGGGGGTAAGGACACCAAATCCAAATGTGAAAATGCTTTCAGATGATCTGAAGAGAGCAATATGAAGGTTAGAGTTTATATGACTGTTTACAAGAATGTTGTTATTACCGTGCTATAAAACAGAAAGGAATGTGACCAGACTAGTACAGAACATCAAAAGAATTGTAGAGTCATTTTAATGAGTTACTAGAAACTAAGTCAGGTTCTGCTGTTTTGAGGCTACATGGTTCTATTCTGTGCAATGGATTTAAGTCACTTAGCAACCTTTGTACAAGTTGTAGCATGTTAGGGCATGCTCCCAGCTGCTGTTTAATGCTCCCAGCACTGTCCCAGGCGGACAGCCTGTCCTATCCATATTTTACAATGTAGGAAAAGACAATTAGAGCCAAGAGGTTTACTTCTCTGCTGCCTCTCACCCTGTGTGGACAGTGACATCTAAGTAAGAAAAGTGAAAAGTGGGGTTTATGGGTGCCTGTTCAGACCAACAGCTTTTCAAGCTCACTGCGTACATGGGAAAATAGCGGCACAATGAAGTAGGAAAACCAAGCCTATGTGGATTTCATATGGATCACAAGGAATGGGAGGCCTAAGCAGGCCTGGTGGGAAGTTACCAAACACCATTGTCACCACATATAACCTGCATTTAGCAAGAAATCTAAAGAAATTTTCAAAGTTGAAAGGATTTCATCTAATAGTTATTTTTGCCTTAGAAAAAATCTCTATCATGTTTGCCACATGTTATTTGCCAATATTTTCTGACTCCTTTTGTTTCCTAGACATAGTTCTTTTTCAGAGTGCCAAAATGTGACCTATAGATGATGCACCTAAGCAAACAATGTACCTTAGAAGATCCAGAGATCTTTCATTTAACCTAAAATATCCATATGACATTTAAATCAAAACACACCATTCACTACTACTCTGGGTTCTTAAGCTGATCCTATAACCACGTTTTCAGAGCAGTCTTGGACCAGACCCTGAGACAGGCTGTAGAGTTATTTTAAGTACAAACCTTGATGTATATATGAATGAACTAAAGGATACTGAAATGTGATGTCAGTGAGCAGAAAATAGAACATTTTGTTTCACTGAAGATAATGCTCTGTTACATTAACGACGTTTGTGTGCATCTAAGATTGTAAAATGTCTCTTTGGAAATTTAGGACCGGTCTATTCTTTAACAGTTATTATGTAGGTTTTAACCTCAGGCAGCAACTAGATTTGTCTCAACCATGTGCTGTTAAGTTATCAGGAGAGGTTTTAGTACTTGTGTGGATGTTGTAGGTGACGGGCTTCAGAAGAAGATTACTACCTTCCCTGGGATATAGAGCTTCACAAGCCTCTGAGGGGTCTCTTCTGGAAGCTGGAGAGGGATTTGTGTGATTTGTCAAGTATTTGCATAAGCTATCACGATCTCACCTGCTGGATCTTCTATAGGGGGCATGGAAAGCTCCTACTCCAAAGGAACCTGAGAGCTTACAAACACAAGCCACCAACTCCTTCCACTAGTCTGTCATGCCCTGAAGAAAATTTGTGGCAATTCAACTTGGCCAAGTTGCTCCACTGTAAGTAAAAAAACATTAAAGAGGAAAACTAGTAGTGAAAGAGGAGGCGGTTGCATTACCAGTACAGGCTTTTGTCACCTATGTCTATCAACATTTCAATTCCCCAATAAAGTACCAAGGGAGCCACATTCCCTCCTTTTGTCATTTTTAAGAGGAAGAAATGAGTGCTAGCCATTTAAAAATAGGTCATATTTGTCAATGTGTTTTTTCTCCACCCTTACTTCTTGCTGAGATAGGTGCTTACCCACCCTTCCCTTTGAAGGCAGCTGGCTGTGTTATTGCTCAGATAAACACACATCTGCACTCCTGAGGTTCTCTGACAGGTCAGCAGAGAAAATATCAGTTAAGGTGCCTCTAAAACAAAATATGAAAAATAAAAAACATCGTTGGTTTTTTATTTGGTGGAAGGCTACCTTCAGCCTTCTACTGTGTAACGTGTCACCAGCTACTATCTAGTTGTTAGTTGCAGATCTCTGTTGGGTAGGACGGGCCATGATGGGGAACAGAGGTACCCAGAGAGATCACGGGAGTGGACACTGGCTTGTACTGAAACATCTCGCTACAGCTCTCATTTATATATCTCTGGGATCTGATGATCGCTGTTTTTTCATTTAAAAGCATCTGAAACAATTCTGAAGTTTCCAGTCAAGTGTCTGGGATAGACCATCCATGAACATCTCAAGGATATATAATAAATGCAGCTTTTAAAGCAATTTATCAAATAGATACAAGCTTGTGTGTGTGTAATCTATGTGCCATGTTATTATATACTTGGGTTATATTATTTACAGCAAATTAAATTTGACATTGTCTTAGACAAATATTTATGTTATTAATAGTCATATTTAGCACCATGGCATTTTCACTACTGCCACACAGATATTCCAAATTTCCAGTCTCCTACTTTTAAATAAGTATGTATTTGATCAGTGCCTGCTTTGGGTGTTCTTTTTATTCACATACCAAATATAACTGAAATGAAAATTTTCCCTGTAGTCCCTTCCTTATGTGCCTCAGTTCTTCATCCCAAAAATCACCTCAAACTGATATCCAGGTTTCTTTTATTATGTTTTTCCAACAGTACACAAGAAATAAATGGTCTGGCTGTGAAAATCTGTCCTGGGAAGCTGCTGGAAATGTAATTCTCCCTGACATTTGCAGCTGTCACCACTGGGAAAAGTTCCCACACTGATTTTGACCTTCTGAAGTCCAGAAGCAAAAATCACACCTCTCTGTCAGCTTGATGTTGTACCAGCTGAGTGTAACAGCACAGATTACTGCTGCACAGTCCTGCCTCTGCCTTGCTGTATGAGAAATCGGCAGCTCAGATTAAAAATATCGCCATTTAAATAAATAAATTCTGTACACATCAAGTATATAATTGAACAAAAAAACATATTAAGGCTTATATATGCATCCATAAAAGCAAGGATTTAAGTAGTTTTAGCAAATGTTGCACACCTTAGTGCATATATGAGTCTACACAGGGTGGTCTTGACACAAATTGTCACCTTATTCCAGATCCAAGACCCAGTATGAAAGAAAATGCTCTTAGACTTGTCAAATCCCAGCCACTGAGCATCCAGCTCACTAGATGGGCTCCTACCTTGTGTTCCACCACAACCAGGCTTGGATTTCACACTGCCCTATGCTATAGTACAGTCTTTCCTCCCGCTCTTTGACCCCACATGCCAGGTGATCTAGTCTGTGGTCCAGTACCCAAAGGGTACCCAAATGTACAGGATGCAAAGTGGTGGTGATGTCCCACGGAGAGCAGGGCAGAGGTGGCTGGAGGGCTCCGTACTGTATCGACCGGTGGGTCTGCTGTCCCACTGCACAACCTGATATAAAACTTCTCATATAATTTGAAGAAAGCCTCCAGGTCCTATCTAGGTATTGGGCTTGCAAACTAGGACAGAAGAAATGTCACCAAATCTACCTGCTGGATGCAATGCCAGTGGACACAATGGTTGAGGCTGTGCTATTACAGGAATTAATCAGCTGCCTCTGCATCAAGTAGGATTTTTGGAGCTGCATTGCCTTCTCTTCATTACTTTTGGCCAAGGAAGGCAGGCTCCCTATGTATGGGCCTCTGGCTCAAGGCACAGATCCACATTAAGCTCACCAAAGACACCTGTCTTCAAGCAGGATCCCTTACTTCAGATGTCCAGAAATCAGCCTTATTGTAATATGCTGAGACAGCAGACCAGCAGGTATTCTGGGTGGCATGTGGGATGTCATGGCAGTCCCAGAAGGCATTAGTTGGAAGCTCCAGAAACAACTGCAAGTCTATGAACGGCAAATTTCAAACCTTACAAACTCTCTGGGATGAACTTCCTGATGCCTGAGTCCTGGAGTTTACCATTATCCAAGTGGATTAACTCTTTCCTGAGAAATTTACTTTGGAAAATTTGACTTGAATTCCTAGTGTCCTTAGGTTGCAACATCAAATCCTAAACATCATCTAATTTGAAGGTATTACACCTGGTCTGTTGCCCAGCCAGCTGTGAGCAATATCCAACAGAGTATCCAGACAGAAATTCTTTTTTACAGCTGACAAATGTCCAGGATCTACCTCTGTGCCTGGAAGAAGAGCTCAGTGTGCTCGTTATGCAAGGAGCCACACAACTGATGCTTCTGGTCATGCAGACTTATGCTGCATCTCGCATTTGAACTCAAGTCCCAAAGAGCTAGTCTTGACCTGTTCCATGCACAAGTCTTGGGAGGGGTGGGAGAAAATGATGACTGGAGCCCAAAAGGAGAGAGGAGTGGGACCCCCAGGCGATGCAGGAGGCAGCTGGAATTCCAGGACCTGCTGGCCTGCGATGCACAACAAAAACCCAAACCAGCTCCAGGTAGCTGGAAGCGGCAAAGATTGGCAAAGGACCTCTCCATTCCTGAAACTAGCTCTTCTGCTGGGTCCCTGGGGTTTGCAGCAGTGGTTCCAGGTGCATAAAGAAATCTGAGGGGAAGAGGCTTCCCCTTCTTATTTTATTTACTACAGACATTTTGCACAGCTCTGCGTGAAACCACCTGCCCCACACAACCACAAATATTGGAGCAGTAGAGTAATTTTTCTACCACCCACATAAGATAAGGAATCAGGAGACACAAAGCCTCATTATACCCAAACAAAAAACTTACAAGCAAAAACATAAGTGTTAAGAGGAAGCTGAAAAAGTAGCTGAAGAAATTAGCTATTGTGCAATCAAATACAAATTGAATTCCAGTGTGTATTTTGTTATTTAACACATCTGCTAAGTGAAATCCATGTTCAAGTTACATTTTGAAACTCAGAAAATCACCATCAGCATCATAACCATCATCTCAGCTAAATTCTGCCATAGCTACTTTAAAACAGCTTCCCAGCCTTCGGTATATTACCCTGAGTTTGCAGGCAGCATAAAGAGAGCAGAATTGGCCCTTCTTTTAACTTCCCGCACACCAGATGTGAATGAAGACTGAAGCTGAGCTAGATGACAGCTTTTTTAACCCAGCTAAGCATGTGCCTCATCTCAAGAGCAACCCTGAAAAAATCTGTTTTCTCTTTGTTTCCACAGCAGTCTGCCTTGAAAGCGAGTCTCAGGGATGGATGTCCTAGTATGAAGGTGGAGACAGTAGAGATTTTCATAACCTGCAGGACTGGAAGCCACACTGCTTTCTTGGAGGTTTTACAACCTTATTCTTAAAGTATACAATAAATTAAGTACTGCACTAAGAAGGGGACAGCATCACACCTTGGCTGACAACTAGTACCTACTGGCATTTGAATCAAGGCCAGATGCTATGGGACCACTTTTCCATGCTCCAGGGAAACAGGTTTCTGGGAAAAGAAGACTTGATACTAGGGAAGGGTTGAGTGTGTCAGCCTTTTGACAGTTTACATTTTTCCTGTACTTGTCCTGTAACCATCAAAACCTCTGAGACTGCTCTGAAATATTTTTTGACTTGAGGTAGTCAGAAGGCCAAGCAACTATTTCCTTAGCTGCAAAGCTTTTTCAAAATATCCCAGTGCCCAGAGCCTCTTTCTTGTGGAGAATAAACGTGTACCTGGATGCCTATTCATTGCTTAGACCCCAGTGTCATAGCTCAAGTATGTTGACAATCAAGTCCCTTGCTCATCAACAATGAAACTTGATCCAACCTTCAAATCCATCCCTTTTTTTCTCAAATCAACAAAAACACTTCTCTTTTTCATTTACTTTTATGCAGAATCATAGAAAACAAGCCTAGCCATGACTTTTAAAACCATCTAATGCACACACCTCACCTGCTCTCCCAGGCAATGCCGGAATCAAATACCCCTAGCTCACTCCTGACAGCAGCAGCAGCCAGTAAAGCCAGCAGCATGCTCTGAAAAGCATGCCCCAGAGAAACACCTATTCTTACTCTTGCCATTTTTAATTTGTCGTTCACTCCCCCGTTGTTGTAAATTATGACCTTAAAAGGGTTGAATCATGCAAAACTTCATATTAAGGCACCACTTATGTTGAGCATGATCTCCGTAACAGTTTGATAAGGAAGCACCACAGCACCATTCCCAGGACTAATAATGTGTGATGCTGAAATACAGAGAGCATCAGAGACTTCAGCTCGGCAGCTCTTGCCACTGAATAATCCTCCCCAGGGACTCCTGAAAGTCAACAGAGAGCTCTGCATCACGCTGTGGGCTTGGGCCCATGATGAAAGGTGCTCTAAAAGAGTCAACTGCAAGGTCAATGTGCTTTACACCCACATGTTGAAAAATAAGTAAGCATCAGTGTCCAATTTAGTTGTCATCACAGAGTGGGACTCCAAGGCAAAGGAATGCTATAAGCTTGTAAGGACCACGCTTCTCTCCTTCCCTTTGATGTGAGCCAAGATAATGGAGATTCTGCCAAGGTGTGACTAATTCCTTGTTACTATATTGCATAATTTTCATATACTTTTGAAAAAAAGAAGGCCTTTAAGAATTGGAGGGAAAGAGAAACTCACCCCTGACACATTCCACAGAACACAACCAGCAGTACAAAGCAGGTTTTATTAACAGACGGTGAAAGCTCAATTTAAAAAGTACTGTGGGCATTAAAGGAGATTGTTTTATGTCTTTGACATGAATACTCAGGCTAGATGAACTATCAGGAGTTTGGTTTAAGTGAGATTAATGCTTAGTACTTGGAATCCATCCAAACTGATTAAATCTGATTGAGTAAGAGAGCACAACTTTCTATATCACTTTCAAAGTGATATGATTAGGCTGTATATGTACTATCTGAAAATGTAAATATAAACAGAAGGGAAGGGAAAAATACCCTTCCCAAGTTTTAAATGAAAAAAAAAAAAAATGAACTGACTATATAAAACACTTAAAATTTAGTTGACTATTAGAAGAGTCACACAAGAAAAAGGGTATTAATGACATATAGAACGTGTTACAGGAATAACAAGCCTGTATTCTACCCTGCCGAGCAGCTCATTCATCTCCTTTGAAGTCAGTTGAAGGGTATAAGTTTGGGTGAAGAGAACTTGACTCCAGATCATTTTGTCAAGGAAGGTCAGGAAAACATGACGCTTTCAGGCTGTTCGTAGGTAAGGCACAGATTTGCAGCCAGTAGTCTAACAAGGAACAGTTTGTAATTATTTAAAAATACACTATTTTTGTCATAAAGAACTTAGTAATTTTATGTATATTTATGTGTATATTCAACAGTTTTGCCATGCATACATTTACATACCACCCAGAGAGAGACTCAGCTGCAAATGCAGGTACCTGTATGTTGGTGCCTACCTGTAAACTTTGTGTCTCAGCTTAGTCAGTAGAGATCTGATCAATACAGTCAACCAGGTCTACAGAGCCCCTCATCACCTATGCACTTCTGAGTGTTAGTTGGTTGGTCAAATTCATGTGTTAATACCTCCATCTAATTGCCCACATGTATAATTTAGACAGAAAATCTCTTGAGCTTCCTTTTTCATGCTGTTGGTAAGGGGGGTTGGAAACATTACAGGAAAACATGTCTTTGAACATGGCATTGAGAAAGATCACTGCTGAAATGCTGAAGTCACTTCTACAGTCTGCACTGAGACAACTGGAGAAGGTTCAGAGCAGGCCTATAAAAATAATTAAAGGGATCAGAAATCTGACTTACACGAACAGACTTAGGAAGCCCAAAAGGTTTCACTTGGGAAAGCAAAAGTAAAGAGATGAATCAGGGTCTATAAACCTATAGCCTTTAGGAGGAGAAGACTGTTTCAGGAGACAATAGCATACCATGAATATTTGCCAATGTCTAACATAAAAAGCAAAGTAATTCCAAGTCTGGCCTTACTATCTAGGTCTTAAGTTTATGTAGTTGGTAAGAAAAAGTTCTGAAGTTAGGACAGAGAGGAGCTCTACCCTAGTGACCATGTCTAGAAGCAGCCTGTGTGACCGAGTAGCAGCCCAGTGGCCAGAATCTCTGGGGCTGCTTAGACAAAGAGGGACTTCTGCCTTCCTCCTGAGATGTTGCATCTGCCCCCCAAACCGATAGCTGCACGCTGCCTGTAAGACACAAGGAGCAAATGACAAAGCCAGGCAATGCCTCTAGCATCATCACCAGCAGAGTTAACACATTGTCCTTTCTTGCACTTAGATCTTCACTGATTTCCATTTCACTCCCTGTTGAAAAAAATGTACTCCCTTTTAAGTATGTGTGGATGCCATTCAGAGTCCTGCCCTTACCACTGGCATGAACAGAAAGTTTCAACTGGGTTACTGAAATTTTACAAACTACCACCAATCAGCTGGGACATGATAACAGTGTATGTATGTTATATATGTATATATATACACACATATATGTTTTTAACCATAAAAATGTTGTCTTAGAAGTTCTAAGTAACACATATTCTCGTAAACCACCACTATGAAACCAAACACACATGGCAGATTATTCTCCCAGTTTACTTCACATTTGGTGTTGATGAAGAACAAGAACACATTAAGCTACAGTAACTTGCCTGTCCAACCATGTTTTACAAAAGCTTTTCTGGGCCTTGATGTGAAGGAATTGCCTGTGAAGATATGGGAGAAAGTTTGGGATGGGCATGTCACCCACATTATACTATGCAAGGCATCCAAAGCCTTTGGGAATTGCCAGAGGAAACTTTATCTCAAACCTCATCTAAGAAAATAGGTAAATTCCCCCATGCAACATATACAAATGGGTAAGGAGGGAGAAAAGAAGAAAAAAAAAAAAAAAAAAAAAAAAAAAAAAAGAGAAAATACCATTTTACTCAGCTTTTAATCTCAGTTACAACTTTCTAAATTTTTGAAATAATTCTCACTAAAGCCACTATTTGTCCCCTCTCCCAGAGGAGAGCAATTGCCTTAACAGGGCTAGTCCTGCCACCTGGACTTGCTGGTGGGGGGGAAAAGGTTTCACAGGAGATGCTGCCAAGGTGTTGGGATCTCAGCCAGAAGCTCAGGAACAGCCTCTTTCTAGAAGCAACAGCTTTCATTTTAACACTGATGGACAGCACTCCTTAAAGCTGTTCACCAGTAGTCAAGGTCAATGCAGTGCTTTCCACTGGGCCTTTGCTCAATTTACCCCTACTTTTAAAAAAGAAGGAAAGAAACACACGCCAAAAAAAAAAAAAAAGGGGTTTGTTAACTGTTTGGGGTTTGATATGAATTTTTCATGGAACAGCTCTGACTTCCTAATTGCTGGTAGCCATAACTGAGAATACAGAATACAGTCAAAGTGCAGGCTGAAGTGATCAGAAGCTGATGTGTCTCCCAGCTCTACAGTTTACCAAATGCTTGTTATCCAGCAGGTACAGCACAAATGAAAGGGACAGTGAAACAGATATCCAGGTCAGGTACAGAGCATACCTGGCCATCTAACCGTCCCGTGATTCTATGATCCCAGCTAAGTTAGATAGCTGTTGAGGATTAAAGGAAACATAATGAATCATAAGTTTCATGCAAGTCGAAGAGGTCTCCGTTTGACAGCGTCGTTTAATAGGCAAGAGTCAGTTGAGGAATGCAGTAGAGTCCCATGGTTTCTTAACGACAAAAAGAATAACAAATGCTGAAAAACTCTGGCAAACAACAAAGCTTACATTTTATACACGCTCATCAATTTAACCCTAAAACCTTAAAAGCCTCAGGGTGATCCCAACGCCTTTAATACCAAAGGCCCTAACTATGCCACAGATCAAGCACCAAGCCCAAGCCTGCTTTGTCTAGAAAGATGAAAGCGCACTCAAACAGGTGAAGGCTTCTTTGGAATCATCACCTGCAATTAAGCGAAGGAAAACTAAGAGGAGAAGAGGTAAGCTGAACTTGCTTTAAAAAGACACCACGGGAGCAGGTGGATGCTTGCTAAGGATAGCTGTGGTGTCTGCTGTCATTCTTTCACCAAATGATGTGCATTCATTGGGATTTCCTGCACGTTAACAACAGATCACTTGGTGGGAAAGTTGGGTGGGTGCTGCAAAAGCAAAAAGAATTTTTTTTTTTTTTTCCCTTGTATATCATTCTGGGGAGAATATTGTTGCCAAGCTGCTATGGACAGAAACACAAGGGTTCTGTCCAAGTAAAGCAGTTGATTTCATTTTGGGATATGGATAATAGTTTACCATTCTTCATTGCCTTAAAACCAATAATTTGTAAATAACTAAACATTTTGTTTAAAATGGGGTGTCTAAAAGCTTAATGTTTTCCTTCAAAGCTCAGCTCCTACAGTCATACTATTTCAATTAGTTTGGAAGAGAGGAAGCTTTTAGCCACTGCTGCCAAGAAGAAAATCTTGCAAATGAAAGTAAAGGAATAAACACCAGAATGCAAATTTTAACAAGTCTGTAGGTTTTTTACTACTGTTGTATAAATATTCCAAGTCACAATAAAATAACAATTACATATAAAAAAGGAGAAAGTAAAGAGAGCGACTCACATTAATTTTCAGATCTTTGTGGCTGTAATCATCTTTGCTTTCTGCATTTTGAAGGCTCTTTACACAGTCCCTGAGGACAGATACTGGGTAAGCTGATAATACTATTATTGCTATTAATAATAATATTAAATAGGTTAATAATGTTCATAGTAAAATCCATGATAACATTCCTGGTGTTGTTAATCATTTTAAAGCTTTGTGGAATGACACTATCCATGTGACTGCATTAATTCCATGTATATATTTACAGTCTACCTAGAATTAAAGGAATCACTGGCTCCTCTTGTAAAAGTGCCAAGCACTGCCATTACCATCAATATCACAGAATCACAGAATCTTCATGGTTGGAAGGGACCTTTGAGATCATCGTGTCCAACCAAAAAAAAGAAACCAACAAAAAAACCAACAAAAAAAACAACACACAACACTAAAACAAAAAAAACAACACCCCATCACACCCAACAATCCAACAATCTCTGGCACTAGAGCATGCCCTGAAGTGACACATCTACACGTTTCTTAAATACCCCCAGAAATATCTTCCTCCCATCACACACCTAGCCCAAAATCCATAAAATTAACATGTAAGACTGAACGATGAGAAAATTCTTCTCTTTCAACAGTATTTCCAAAAACTTTCTTATCCTCCACCAATAACACTCTCCCTCTTATCCCTCTTTGCTTCCTAACCCATGCCCAACAAGAGCTCAGAAAAAGAGTGAATCTGAGCAGCATCCCATGAAGTTCACCGTCTCCTCCCTTCCTGAGCAGGAGAAAGGCTAACTACAGCTAAGGTCCCCCTGCTGAACACCAGACCACCAGACCACCTGGGCTAATTAACTGCGTTGCTATGATTATTCAGGCAGCCCATGATTATTCACAGCCCAGGACCTCCAGTCCCAGCCAGGCGCTGGTAGAGCAGCATGAACAGAAATAAATCCCATACCTGGAGTTCAGCCTGAATAGAGAATGCTCCAGAAAGTGATGATCAGCAGAAAGGAGTGAGTCTTTGTAGCAATTGGCCTAATACTTTTATGTGCAGCTTTTTCTTCCCCTTGTGGGTTTGAGGCAGGCAGAAAGGGAGAAGAGGAAGAGATGTGTTTAAATTACCGGCCATAAGGAATGAGCCAGATGCACACAAAATGGACAATCTGAATAAAACTTTCAGAGGGACATTATATAAAGAGAAAATCAATATGGTCAAAATATATAAACAGAGAATTAGTGGAGAGGGCTTTTATGAGTGCTCAGCTGCAAACTCAGAGAACTGGGCAAAATATGAGAGGGCATTATATTCTATTTTTCTCCTTTGTATTTTTCAGGTCACCACGGCTTACAAAAATCAAGTTGTATTTCTTCTGCTTTGCTTCCTGTAAAATCAATAACAACAATCAATTAAAACTTGTTTTGTGCCAGCAGGCTATTGTTTGTGGTAATAATGCACAGAGCTGAAAGGAGATTGCTTTATTTCCTTGACCTCCTCAGCACACAAATAAATACAGTGTCTGTTCCATCTACAACTTGAAACCACAACCCTGTCCCTGGGTTGGTTTTTAAATTATATGAAAGACGATTAGACACTCTCCCACACTGCAAACAGTTTGAAGTATCTGCTTTCAGTATCACCGTAACTGGCTGGGAGATAACATCTAATTTATGCCTAATTCAGCAAAAATTCCCAGTATCAGGCTCACCCCAGGTTTTATTTTCTTTGAATCCTCTGTGATAACACTGACTTCGGTCAGTTTTCATCGAATGGAAGATATGAGGAGTCAAGAAAAAGAACTGGAAATGAGAAACCTTTCACAATTCATGTCAACAGCAAGCTGTGTTCATCTCAGAGCATCCAGGATCTCTGCTATGTAGTCCTGGTACCACATACTGGCTGTTCAGACATACACACACCCAAACACAAACAGATGTATATAGACATCTACAGATATAGATGTACACATATACAGATATATGGAGAGAGACAAAGAGATAAAGAGAGAGATACAGCAGTGAAAGTCAGCACAAAACTTAGTCCAGAATTTTTTTCATTCATTCATTCATTTTACCAAAAGCCCTGAACATCCCAAAGTGCCAGGCGCTGTACAAATGCTGGAGCAGCCCTTTCCTCAACAGCTGGTATTTTAAACATGTATGGAAAGCAGACAACAAACAGCAGGAAGAGCAGAGAGAAGAGGCTGAGGTTAACAGCAAGATCGACTATGGGCCATGTATGTGCACAGCTTGTCCGGGGGTGGGGTTGCATTAGATCTGAAAACAAAGTTAGAAGGGTTTGTCAACTGGAGATGGGCAAGTTATGCAACTATTTGAACATGAGCATGCCTGCCTGCTCAGAAAGGAGATTAGGGACTTGAATACGCTTTTATACCTGCTAAATAATTAGTATCAAATAACCAAGTCCACTCTGCACTTTTCCTCTAAATAGCAAAATGTGAATGAATTGTTCATTAATTTAGACACGAAGGCTGAGATTTTTAAAGGGCCTTGACAGTGTTAGACATGTAGCACCCAACAGCTTTCCCTGAGGTCTGGCTACGCGCTACAAATGTGAATCCCCACAGGCTTATGCTCCTTTTACAAGCTCACCAAAGAGGCATTACATGCATTATGCCCAGTTCCCCACACTGCTCCTTGCTGTCTGGTGACAAGCATATGGCCCAGCCCCTGCCAGCCATGCAGCTCTGGGGGCATGATGGGCCCTGAACACAGGCCAGCCACTATAATGCCATTCCCTCTACAATGCCTTGTTCTTCAACCCTTGCCTTTGTCTTTTTTTTTTTTTTCTCCAAATAAATTCACTTAATTTTCCATCTCATAGTATTAGGGTAAAGAACCACCCCAGTGTTCTACCAAGGTTTGATTTCCAAAGGCTTAAACCTAGGACTAGAAAATTAGGAGCAGAGTTGAAAAGACACACACCATCAAAATGCCTTGTCCATATCTTTTTGACACATTTAGCTCCATTAACAGCCACTACTCCCAGTTTTGCTGGCACAGCACCCTTAAGATGTTTAGTACTGGGGGCAGAACCTGGTATACATCTCCCAGTCCAAACACAGCCATGATCCAAAACAATCTCATCACCCTGTACTGGCATCACTCCCTCCCGCCTCCCACAGGGTTATGATTCAGCGCAAGTGAACTTCCAGGCATTGGTCTCCATCTCTTTTTTTTTTTTTTTCTTACAAAATTATCAGAAAATGTTGCTTTGATTGACATCCTGTGCACAGCAAAACTCTTCTGATCACAGATTCACTCTCTTTGCTTCCCCAGTTCATGCTGCCTGTACCGGGAGAGCACCTGAAGCTCACACAAGGAGAAAGACCAGTCCTTTCTGCATCTGACTCTTATTTTTCTTCTTACTGGTTGCTCATTGTACAATTCCTTTAGTTTAATAAACTTTACAAACATCCCAAGAAAAAAATGAATAATCAACGCCCTCCATAACACCACTGTATTCAGCTGCCTCCAGCAGTGATTGGGAACTCACTACGATCCATAGATGTAATGAACTGCAGAGCAGAGAACGGACTGTTTATCACCATTTCCAGACACACTCTTAAACAGCCTGATTTTATTATACTTCCAGTGTTCATATGGCGAATCAAAGTGCTTTCAAAGAAACAAGAGTTACCCAATTAACCAGAATGAGACAGCAGGAAAAAACACAGCAGATAAGAAAACAGCCTTGCTCTCCACTCCAGATCTATTAAAAAAGCCTGGGTGAATACTTCTCTTTTTCCCTGCCGCTATTAATATCCAAACCAAGGAAACTTAGGGCTGGTATAGATTCTTGGAGCCAAAACCATCCTTCTTTGATAATTCCTTGACACTATATGCAAGTATCACCTCTGCCTCCCTGCGCAGCTATTTTATATAGTTGCTGAAACTTCCAGGATCTCCCCTTATCGCCCTCCCGGAGGGATAACTGGGAAGGGAAGTTTATGAAGCTTGGAAGCTGCAGACACCAGTAGAAAGCAGTGGGCAACAACCGGGGTAGCTACAGGACAGTATACTCCCTAGAGCTGGGATTTATCCAGCTAAGATCAGGAATGCACAGGCCAGGCTGAATACCACCTTTAGGGAGTGCTTTTTACAAAGATGAAAAAATACACATTTTTCCCTGTCTTTTCAGGTACCACAGACCTTGAAGAACTGAAAAAAAAAATAATCTATACTCAACATAATAATTCTTAAAATCCTCTTGACTAGTTCATCTACCCTTTCTATCTCCCTAATACCTCCTTTTCTTTCAATTTTGCTTTCAGTTTGTGAAGTTCTGATGGAAATACTTTCTGCATGGGTGAATAACAAATATCCTTGTCCCCACTTCACTCATATGTTCTCCTGGCAGAAGTCCCAGGCCTGGGAATATTAAGCTGTCAAGCAGGTAACAGTACTTGACTTAGGACTCGGGGTCCTTGCAAGAACTTGTGCTGGCTGTATTTGAAACATTAACAGAAAAAGCAGTGGGACAAAACTTCCCGTAACTGAAACCCCGTATCAATCTCAAGAATCACCGGAGCCAGGGACAAGTCAGTGAGATTGGATGACGAGGAATTTTTTTTCCAATGTTTGTCCTTTCCTCCTTTCCATGTCTTCACTGGAATATGCTAGCACCTTGCAAATACCTTTCTTTGCTCACATTTTCTAATCTGCTAAATAGCCTGGGCACCTTTTTAGCTTGGGTTGTGTGTTAGGTTCACTGTGTAACTCTGTTTCCCTGAATTTTATTAATGATAATCACATTTCTAAATCAACCCTATTATATTTTTATGAGGAAAGCTTTCCTGCTCAGGTCCCTTATTTGCACTGTGTTTTACCTGCTTTTCAGGCTATTTAAATTATGCTATAAATATTTTGAAACAGACTTTCACTTGCCACAATTGCATTTCTGAGAACTTGAGTGTGTTTATGTCTGTCAATATTAATTCCATAAAAGCTTGCAAACAAATGCCTCTTCCTGCAGTGAAAAATACAGACCCACCTTCTCCCGGAGCTTCTGCAATCAGGGCTCACCAGTCTCTTTCCATCTGATCACAAAATAGGCATGTGGCTCTCTCAATATAACAGTGTGTTTGATACACCAACTTTTCACCATGAAAAATATTATGGATACTGACCAGGAAAGTTACCAAAATAGTACACGATTTTGGGTGCACAAGCTCAGACTCCTGAAAACAGTGTGATATTCAGAGTCCAATACGTATCCCATTCGCCTGGTATTTCAGGGCATTCATTGATATTATTTCTCAGCACTTTTACAAATCCGTTTGTTTCCCTTAAAGAATTTTAAGTTTTAAGCCCAGCATACGAAGCATCTTTCCCTTTTCTGCCATTTTTGAAAGCTTTTCCCTCACACATTTTTTAACTCACAAAAAATTGTGCTGTTGAGGTTTGGGTTTTTCTCCTTTCTCTACACTTCAGTGCATTAAAGAAACAATGTTTATCCAGTTCCTCATGACCATTAAAGCTGCTGGAAAATTTCAATCTTATCTGAAAGAGAAGCAGAGCCTCCAAAATGTAAAGTTCATAAATGACTTCATGAAAGCAGGCAATCACCCTGAGGACAGGTACTGGAATGAATCTTTTGCTCCCACTGAGAGAAAAGATATGGCACAATTATATTAGCAGAGAAGCCAAAAGAAGAGAGATATTTCAAATGCCCCAGTGAAGAAAAAGCTCCAGTTTTGGATGCAGGAGCTGACAGATAGGACTGTTCATTGTACAAGATACGAAATTTAAATAAATTAGACCATATAAATTCTGCTGTTGATGGAACTACTTCTTTCTCATCACTGGGTCCTCATTAGCCCAATCATATGTGATTGCACAGCCTTTTCTGGAATACTGTCCACTTGTCATCCCCAAACATGCCCCAACAACGAGACTGGGTCCACCCCAGAGGTTTTATACATTTACTGCCTTGTTGCTGTAGAGCAGGATTTGTAACCTTTCTGAGACAAGCAGTTATTTCCAACAAGTCATAGTCACGATGCATTTATAAATTATAAAGCTCAGAAATACTAAATGCATGCACCTACACAAAACCAAAAATGTATTCTAAGTCTCAAGGAAATACCCAGTCCACACTAGGCATGCTCACAGGCCGGCATTAAACCTGCTCAGAGTTCTACTGAAGTCTTGAACTCTGAATTTAGGAACAACTTTCAGAAGCCTTGACATTCTCACTATGAGTTCCCCTTTAGGAAAGAGCTCATTTGTTATTTACCCATGTCACAGGCTGTTCCCAAATGTAAGTATGTGAACGGGTGCATTAGCTCAAGCTTTCTCCATGGATTTAGCATATGCGACTGTTCGTATTTGGCATATTGGTATTTGCTTATGAATTGCCTGCACAGTAAATAAGTGGCCCATTTCACTGGTGCCCCAGAACCCTGGACATTGAGCCTGGGTCAAAGTTACCAATTCTCTGCTGCTGGAGAAAGATTAGCAACCTCTGAAGTAAAAGTGTTAAAGGAAGGATATAGCATCACGGGACCGGTAGCTGGGCTCCAAGCTCACTTTCTGCCCCACGATTACTATGTCACACTTCCAACATCGGTATGGTGTCCCAAAAAGTCCCCTGTTTAGGTTTTGTGAGAGGAAATGGAATCACACCTCTAGGTTTAATATTGCTTTTTTATATATATTTCTGTATTACAACATTTATATTTGTAGTGGTTTTTTTCTTAACTTCCATTATTTTGACTTATTACTTTTGGAATTTCTTTTATTTGTTACCTTGTTATTCCCGTTTCATCATTTCTTTCTTACATCTCACTGCTTTTCCTCCTTGGAAAAGGTTTATAATTTCCAAGCACACACAAATACACACAAGCTTAGCGCAGTGCAAAGCAATGGCAGACTTTTCCTTGATTACTTGCCCGAATGGTGTCAGCAAAGAAAAAACAGATGTCGGAGGCACAGCTCTTAAAGGCCAAACAGGCCAAATTAAAGGAAAATGAAAAGATGTTGGGGCAAATTCACTCATTCTTCAAACAAACTCATATTAGCTATCTAGGTTTAAAAAAAAAATGCCATTCCTCCAACAGAAATATTCAGGAGTGTTTATGGTCTGCCAGATGATTGGAGTGTAATAAATGTAATTTTGCAAGCTTGTAAAATATCTTGACATTGCCTTAAAGAAACCACAATAAACTATCTGGTTGGATTGCTTTATTTCCATTTCTATACCTTATTAAACCAGTATGCAGAAGATGTAGCAGCAAAACAAGGGAAGTTCACCAACTGCAACACTAGAAATAACTGAAAATAGCTTAAAAATAAATTCTGTTGTAGGCGACAGTCCATTAAAACCTAGTGTATACCTCTTTAAACTTTGCTACAAGCCAGATCCTTATCTGAGCTGCAGGCAGAGTGCCCATTTACTTCAATAGGAGCCGCACATGCATATTCTGAAGCAGAATTTGGTCTGGTGTGTTCATTAAGGGCTTCTGAACTTAAGATGTTACTGTGACGTTCCAGAAAAGACCTGTAGTACAGATAAGCTTCTGTTGATTCTCGGTGAAGCTACCTCTATTGCTATTTCGGGGCAAGTCCCAACACTGAGCCTGCTAGTGTTCCCCTCAAGCATAACATGCACCTACAGAATAATGAAGACATTGAACTTTTTGACTGACAGAGCCTTATAGAAATGATGCACAGAAAAGAACAATTATTGCAACATCGTGGCAAACCCCATCTTGGATTGAAATTCCCTTTTCATCTGCAGGCTGAGGAGCATGCCAGGATTATAAATGATTTATAAATGGCTATTGCAGGTACACAAACACGCACTATGTTCTAGGAAGTTAAGTGCTACAATTTCAGGCTCAAGAGCCCCAGCAGCGCGCACTCCTGGCAGCTCCCCAGATGTTCAGAGTCAGTGGCTGGAACTGTGGCAAGAGCTGCCTGTGCCCCTCGCCCACCTCCACCCACCCAAGGACAGGCTCTGTCATCAGGCTGATCACAGACGTGACTGTCAGGTCCTCTCCAGCCTTCCTGTGGCTCACAGAAGAATTTGGCTTCAGGATCCCCATCCGTCACCTCTCCTCTTCCCCTCCCAAGCCAGCCTTGGATGACCCTCCTGTGATGAGAAGGGTTTCACCCCTAAGAGAGCATTTCCATAGAAACTGAAATATTGTCAAGGTTCATGAACAAATAAAAGGATCGAGTAATTTTCCGTGTTTGTCAACTTTGGCACAATTTGCACTATTCCGATCAGTGCTGCTCTTGTTCTCTGAGAAGAAATGTGTGTTTTTTCTAAGCGGTGGTACTAAATTTGTTCTCATGCCCTAATTTATAAAGGCTTCCCATTGTCTGTCTTCTGGCTTTATCTGGGTTATCGCATCACCTCTCTCTTCCTCCTCCCACCACATTATCCTGGCTAAGGGAGACATTTTTTCTACTTGGGATTTCTGCACAGATTATGAATCTCAGACACTGGCACCGGCACAGTCCGAGCTGCCCATAGGGCTCCTTTGCCAGGGACAGCCTGCAGTGGCTATAGATGTGTCACTGTTTACATGCTGGCACATCAGCTTCAGCTGAAACCCATGGCACGCAACACTGGACCCGCAGCAGCAGCTGCTGAGAAGCTGGTACACCAGCATCTTTCCCAGCCTTCGTCCAAGAAGGGTGACCTCCACAAGAGGAAAAAGGTGAGCAGAAGGAACCGGTGATTTCCTAGTTTTGGAGCATTTCTAGGAGCTTTGTGATGTAAATCACCTGTCTTTAAGGGTGGGAGCTGAAGCCCTCAGTTTCTCCTCCTGCCCCTCTGTTAGTCCCTCCGGGAGGAGCAGAGTCAGCAGACAGAGGGTGCTACTTGCCCTTTGCAGTCCAGGCCAGCAAAGAGTCTAATGCATCACTTTCAAGCAGCACCAGATTAGAAACCACACATTTAAAAGGGAGAGCACACACAATATTCCTAGCACTCGGAAGCAGAACGAGCAGATCACATCTCCCTATCCATCCTCCTCTGCTCACCATCTTTGAAGACACTGCAATACAAATGACCCTGCTTAGGCAGCACCAGAACTCTCTCCAGTCCTCGTGGGTGAACCAGCACGGCCCTGGAGGTTAACACAACAAACATGCATTCTAGCTCCGGTGAGCCCTATCTCAGTGCGATTATGCATCTATCTAGGAATTTGTTTCATCCCTGTGCCAGAGATTCAGCCTCTACAGAGAGCAAAACTGCAGCAGCAGAATTTTTCCGATGCTAGGTGCTGAATGACACAATAAAATAAAAATGATCTCTTTCATTTCCCTTAGCGTTTCTCTTGGAGGGCCTGACACGAGAAGAATATGCCTTATTATACCTCTGTGGTTTGTAATCCCGGAGATCAGCCTTTACACATATGGGGAAAAGGAGCTAAACAGAGCTCAAAGGATTTCACTAAGACTAAACAAAAAGTTTATGATGGAGGCAGGAGGGAGACATGGCACTGCAGACTCCTCTTCTGCCCTTTAGTCCCAATATTACTTTTGTTGTACAGTTCTGCTCTCCATGGATCCTGCTACTTCACTGGAGAAAGGAAACAGCTATTTACATTTCTACACCATATCCCAGGGAGAGGCAACAAAAAACGGACATCAGACTAACGTTTTAGCTGCATTTTGACAACGGAGTCACGAAAACAAAACGGCCCCGCAGATTTAGATTATAAACAAAGCAATTAACAACGACCAAAATTTGCAGCCTATTAAAACTATTTTGGGAGCCAGGCCCTTGGCGGTATCTCAGAAGGTCACCTCAGAAGGGCATACCAGCTGCTATCAGCCCAGCCTATGGCTCCTTGACTCTGGTCAGTGTCAAATCCATCCCCCAGCATGCACCCCCAAAGCAGCCCTTGACTCACTCCCTGTATTTCCAGCTCCCAATTAATTAATTCGGCAGCTGGCTGACACCACACCCTCCTTCCCTGGCCACAATCATTATGCTGGGCCCAGGAGGAGAGCGGGGGTGCAGATGCTGTTGCACTCTTTTATTTCTGGCATACGCCTGGAGTGCTGTGCCTGCTGACGCGTGCGGGGGATGGCTCCCATCCTGGGGCCGAGGCTATTTCAGCCAGCCCTGGGAAAGGTCAGAAGAAGCCCTGACACATGCAGACCTGGCAATCACCTCCGTCCCAGCCTCCAAAACCAAAGCACGGGGGAATTCACTGATTTTCCCAGGTCCTGTTGCCTCTCTGCAGCTTGGTCTCAGGCTTTCCAGGCTGCTACGGTTCCCCACACGCTCGCTGGAGCGGGGCGGGAGCAGCACCTGGCAGGAGACTCTGAAAAGCTACGTTCACCCAGGTGCACCCAACCTGGAAGGTTCTCGGCAGGCAGCAATAGCAATCTCAGCCAGGCCTGGGGTTTTGCCCCAAACTGTTTTCCAGTGTTTTAAAACCGGGACTTGAAATAGCAATGCCTAGACTCAGGCTCCGGCCAGTCCTTACCCATCACCTGCGGTTTTACGAACCGCCAGCTCTGTGGCTGGGAGTGACAGGCACGTTGCTGATTGTACAAGTTCTTTCAGCGTCCAGCAACAATACGGCTTATTGTCTTGCTCCTCTTAGTTTTTCACTTTCCTTTTTTTTTCCTAAAACCATTTGTCAAAATCTCACTGCTCTGTAAGAGTTTTGGAGACCCTGGCATAGATTCAGTTACCGCTTCAAGTATGAACTTACAGGTTTTGGTTGTTACAAAACTCTGCTATACACTCCTAAATACATATCATATACTCAAAAATATAATTTGTTGCATTTTTTCTTCCACTTCTATAAACTATGAAGGATTCTTTTTAAAACTTTAACATGCCAATGACTTTTATTTCAATGTATTTTCAAAGGATGCCAGTAATTCTCCGAGGCTGGAAATAATGCTGGAATGGCAGCACACTCCTTTCACAAAGGAGTAAGTAAGACAGCAAGTAAGACAGCTCATAATAAATTGTGTAGTATAATAGTTAGATAATAGAGATACTACAGTATATGCTTTTGTTTTAAGAAGTTTTGAATTTCTAGATAGCTATGTAATGCCCCAAAGTTCCTTATGTTTTAATCACAATACAGAACAGTCTGTCTATTTACCTTAATTATTCATGTTGAGGTTTTCAAGGTTCTTTGTCTTTGTGTTCCCATCCTATGAACTCATCAAGCATCAAAGTTTGGAGGGTTTTTTTTAGCTTGAGTTCTGAATATATTACAGTTGGCATCCCACCATAAAACACTTTGGCAGACAAACAAATAGCTTTACACGAAACCCAACATAATCGTGGGTTATTGAAATATGCTTCCTGTACATGCCTGGAATTCCCCTAATTAGCAGAGTATTTTCTAATCTGTCCAAAACGTATCATGCCAAAACCACGATGCATTGTTCTTCTTGTCCAGCCAGGGCAGTGAACCATTTCAGTCCATCAGTTTTGGAGAGCCACCTGTATCTGAATGCATGATTTTTGTCGCATTGACAAAAATAATGATAACAGAGATCACTTGGCCAAAAATCTTTCACAGGGTATCCCAAAGCAATTACACTTGATAAAGCACTCTGCATAGCCACTCTTGGGCTTTTATGCTGCTGCTTTGCCAGCCAGCACTACAACTCCCAGCATGCCACCTCGCAGCTCGCACCAGTTGTCTATTTTAATTTTTGCAGATTAATTGTATTTTGGTAAATGTAGTTCTGACCAGCTACACACTTCCCATCTACCTTAAGACAAAAAACAGTTGTGAGACAAGTCAGACTCTCAATGTGGAACAGTTTACCAATGCAGTGTACCGCCAGCAAATGCGCAAGAAATTCCTTTGTGAAAACAGGTGGGTTTTTTTAAAAAATATTATTTTCCTTTCCAGTTATCACTGAAAATATGTATCCTGGACACGCCCCCATTATTGATACTGGAGAAGACTTCAACTATATAATGATTATTCTGTACATCATTATCCACTGTGGACCTAAATTCCCAGGCAGAAGTAGCTCCAGCTTAAAAGCTTTCTGTGGTTTTCAGCACTGAAACTGAAAAAAAAATAAATACCACATGGCCTTGGTGACCAATCATGCAGAATAAACAGCAGATACTGATAAACTCTGATTTCAAGGTAAGTGCAGCCCATAGGCTGGAATGTATCCAGATAAATCTTTCCATATAATGTACAAATGTTGAAGGTCAAAAACTACATGCAGATAACTCACAAACAGCAAAAAAGACTGAACCGTACACTAAGGTGTTCATTACAAATAAACACCTCCTTTATTGATCAGATACAGATCTTTTAATAAAACACTTCATAAGTCTTCAAAAGAAGAGAAACAGTCTGTGAAAATGAAGAGAAAAAACCTCTTTTCTTCTATTGTGGTGAACGCTACCAAAATTTGAGAATATAATACATTGTGCAAAACCAGATTCACCTTCCTACATTAATTTCCAGGTTTTGAAAATGTGGACTAGTTTTTGAACATGTTGACCTAGAGTATTAGCTTAGATGATGCATAATCCATCTGATTTTAGCACTGATTTATGGCCTCAATTATGGAGTTCTACATCAATCTAGAAATTAATATTTCAGTCTAAACACCCTTTCACATTCTCCACAATATAACTTGTGACCGTTAATCTCCAGCCTTGATGTTAAACATCTCTGTGCTATCAAACTGTAAGTACAACATGGATTATATTTTCTGTGCTGCTGGAAATGATTGAAGACTGAATTGATCGAAAATCTTGATTTATCTTGTCTACAATTTTCAGTAGTGAGCAGTGATTTATATACCAGAGAAGGTTCTTTGATTAGCTTGGCATAGTCTAGAAAGGCTAAACATTATGGGCATTAAAATTTCAACACACATGTTATCTCTGCAGTAAGCACAATAGTGACATCTTGTGCCTATCAATACGTGTATTAACTGAAGTTCTGACACTTCTCAGTAGAGATTTACCTCCAGAGCTTTGAGGTTTCAGCAATCAATATATAACCTACTTTGATGCAATCCACACACTAAACTACATTAAAATAACATTAAGGCTTGTTTTAAGCTGACAACAGCCAGGAAATGCAGAGTTAAAGGCGAAAACTCAACCTTTAACCAATCTTTATGTAATTTCAGATTCTGTAAGCAGTGTGTGATTTTGTGCCACAGTAACCAGCTAGAGCACAATTTCAGTGCCCCAGTTTTGTAGGCTTTAGCTATGTTACGTACCTGGTCTGACTGTTTTAAACCAAATTTAACAGACTCTTCTATAATGCATAAAGAGAAGAGATCTGTAATGTCCTCTTGAAGAGCAGACACCTGCCGCAGGAAGGACTGCAGCTCTACATTTGCCTCCTTTCTTGACACAAGGCTCTGCAGAGCAGCAGCTGGGAACCCCTCATCTTTCTCCTGCTGTGGGTTCCTGAATAGCCCAGCCCAGGAAGGACTTTGGATACTCTTCCTTACAGCCATCAAAGGAGGACTGAGATTTGGTCATTTAAGTGTCCTAAGAAATACAAATGCACCCTGTGAAATAATCACAGTGCATTAAAACGTTGGTCTTTAAGGACATTAGATCAGACATTCAAGGACTATGTCAGTTTTAATAGACATTTGCTAAGTCCCTTTATTTGAAATCTGAATAGGTTTTCTTTGTACAAAACTTTTCTAGTATAAGCTCCACCAGTTCCACAGAACTGGGTGAAAACCTCCATTTTGCCCTGAGAGGCAGTTAGGTGTGTAGGCTGCGCATCCATCTCACCCAGACATCACTCAGAGCTTTGACATTTAACTCCTCAATATTATGTGAACTGTATTTTTCCCCCTATTGTCCACAAAAGCCTATTCTGTCATGACCGTAGGATTGCTCATAACCTTGTAGTTTCAGATATACAATCTGCTTAAACATTAATGGCAAAACATACTGTGAGGTAAGAAAACACACCATCAGAACATTATTGATAGAGGTAGCACCTTCTCTCCCAAGAACCGGGACGCTTTCCAAGCAGGACTCCCTGCTCAGCCCTGAAGGACATTTTGGTCAAAAATGAGCAGCTGTTGAGCAGAATAGTTATATACAGGAGTCTGTAAGGTCTGACACAATTAATGAAGTCGAACTCAGCCAGAAGAGCTGGGTTTGTCTGTTGTGGAAATATCTATTGCACCACTTGCGTTTCCAACAGCTTAGGATGTGCTAACAGGCCCCCAATGGGACCTTCAGACTATTTAAGAGCACTGGTTAGGAGTATGATTAACTCAGAAGGAACAAGGTATGACATCATCTTCAGGCCTCTCAGAAACAACAGGGAAACAATATTGTTTCTGCTCGCCCTGTAGAGACAATGAAGAAAGCCAATTTGCAAGGCCGGTAGATCCCATACCTGCTCCCTACATGCCCCCTCACCCCCCCAAAAAACCCCACTAGATAAATAAAATGTAACTTGCTGAAATGAAATGTAACTTATTGAAATTTTCTTCTACTTAGTCACTGAGGAGGCTGGATGTGTTTTACATAACATAGAATCATAGAATCATATGGGGTTGGAAGGGATCTCTGGTGAGATTGTAGCCCGTACTGGTAAAGATGCAAACCTGCCATTACAGTGGATGTTCACATAGCCAAAATTTTCACTACTACATACATCCAGTGTATGGATGCTCACCTAATAAAACCTTGTTTTTGAAGAGCTTCTACTCCCATGTTTCTCCAACAACAGAAAGAGATAAATAAGATAAGGCATAAGATCAACATGTAACATTCATATAAACTGAAATAAGATTAAGAACTTTTTTAAGACTATAAATTCAGTTTTATTTTCTTCTCCTGTTAATGTGTACTTTCTACTTTCGTACTTCACCTGCATTAACATTTGAGGAAGATAAATGAGATGATGGGCGCTTTTGGCCCAGGATTCATCTCCTTGTGTAACTCAGACCTAATTGCAGGTCTGCACTGCAGTCCTTAAACTCTTTTGTACAGAACACGCATAATCAGCAGACTTGGATGATTCTGCTAGTACCACAGTTAAATGCCTTGAGCAAACACACTATTATAATTTTGCACCAATTTGAAAATATCCATTTAAATGTTAAATGAAGAGGAACTAATCAATAAAAACATGCATAACGTCTCTGGGGAAGTACACTGGAAAAGAGAACAATAATCTGCCATTAACATGCAAATAAAGACACAGCAGGAAACAATAAGAGTATTGACTTCCCTGTGATACTTTAGGAAGAATGTTTTACTAAAATTTGGGCCAAATTCAACTTCGATTTAAATCCTTGTAAACACAGAAGAGCTCGATTTGACACTAGGGAAATAAGCAGAACCTCTGAATGCTGGAGGAACACAGACTGGTACTGCGCATCGGCAAGGCTGACCACAGCCCCTGTGCTCTAGCTGGTGTAAGGTGCTGTACACATATTTTTAATTAGATTGCCTAAAGAGTTTAGTATCTGAGACTGCCTACAAACCAAATATGGAGTGAAAAGAAGAAGCAACATAACGCACAAGCAAAGGTTTGAACTGGCCAAACCCCCTTTTTTCCCTGGTCTACCTAATTATTTTTTATGCTAATATAAACATTGCTAGGCATCTATAGCTTTCATCCTAAGGCTTGTGAGCTAGTTCCCTGAAACGTGCATGTCAGAAATAGATATTAAATAAGGAATTAAGTCGCAAGGAATAGAGAGATATAGACTGGAATTCTCTGCATCAGAGAAGAGAAAATAACAACATGGGCATGTGGGGAAATGGATTTGTCTGGCTTCAAAGGAAGCCGGACAAATCACAGGCGAAAGCACATAGAATGGTACCAACAGAGGTATGAAAAAGGTTGAATGCAAAGTCTGAATTTTTTGAAGAAGGAAAGAATGAGCTCTCTGAAGAATAAAAATGCTGGAAAGACAGGCGAGGAAGGTTTTTGTAGGGACTGCAACAAAGAAGTGGGATGGACAGGAAAAAAGTTAAAAAGCTCAAAGTAGAAAAGTAAGTAGAAAACTCATAATAATCAAGATGCAAAAAGAAAGGAGACTTCTTTTGAGAACTAGATTGCTAGATGATTTGGCAACGGTTCATCCTCAAATCCACAATTCACGAACCCATTGTGACACAGGATAACACTTGGGTTCTCTTTTACACAACTCGCCTGCAACTAAGCTACTGCCAAGCTAGTACCATGAAAGCAAAACCAAAAAGCTCATTCAGGAGTCACAACCAACACCAGGGAACTCAATCAATACTGATTTGCCCTGTGAATGTACAGACTCAGTAGCCTGGGCCAGTCAGATACTCCTGGAAAGCAAAGATTTTTTGCTTTCAATAAGATGAAAATGTGATTTCTAATTCAAAACGATGAGTAATTTTTCTGCATTTTGTAGGGCCTCATCTTAGCTTTTGCTGGCAATGATACAACCCCCCCAGTGTACTTCGTGCTGCAAAAAACTGCAATGTACTGCTCTGTGCTATTCCAGACGCTGTTTGTGTCAGATTGTCATCTGGACACAGCTTAGTCCTTGCTCCTCTTGCTCTGCTCCTTATCTGCCTTGAGAGCCTTTGGTCTGCAAAGGAGGCAGCTACAGTTCAGCCCTTAACCACTGCCTGCCCTTTCCTGCAGTTCTTCAGAACTGGCACAGAGGAAAGTAACATTTAAGTGAATGGGAAAATAGAAGGAATTTCCTAGCACTACTGTTACTTTGGAACAAACCAGTCAACCCTGGAGGAGGCTGGATGCTTATTTGCCCAAGATGCTCCATTTGGGGAGAAAAGGAAATGGACTCCAATACAATGAATGACCTTTTGCAATAGGGCCATGAATTCAATCACCTGCCCGGCTTCTTTTCCCCACTTGCAAGGGTACACAAAGATGCACATTAAACCAGCAGTTTCTTTGACAAAACTTTTTTGCCTTCCCTTAGCAACAACTTATTTTCTTCAAGTGCCAACAGTTATCCTTGTGATTATGCTCCCCAATACTTTGGAAATAGTAATGTCATGTGAGTAGTGTTAAGGACAAAATCCAGAGCCTCCTAATTAATCCATTCAGAGGAATATCTTGCCTGACTTTGGAACTATTTGACTTTTTTTCTCTGCAGCCAGGTAACTCTGCTAGCAGGTCTGGACATTGGTTAGTTATCTGCCTTCTGTAGTTCACTAACAAAAAAACAGAGCAAATAGGTCAGCCCCATATGAGAATGTAAAGCAAGTGAAGACTCCTTATTTCTCCTCATACTTCTTTATAAAAGCTGGTACAGACTCCTTTATTGTACCCTAAAACAAACCCTCTCTAGTTACACAGTATTTTAGTAATTGCCACCCTAATTTACTTGCTTGACAAATCTTACTTTAGATGCTCAAGCCCATCTCAAACTCCTGATCTCAGTGAAACCTTTAAATTTAGCCTGTGGATAAAATATTGAATACTGTTCCTATTTATACACTTCTCTGACCACACTAAGGTAAAAAAAAAAAAAAAAGTCACCTGATGAATCAGAGGGAAGGAGCACTGGCATTGGCCCACGCTCTGATCTCACTCGAGCCAGCCTGCTGCCTGATTAATGAGTTGTGATATCATAGTGTGTGAGAAAGCATACATAAGTGGCAAGGAGAAGAATAGCACCAGACACTGTCAGGCTGTCTCTGTCTAAATCCGGGGAATAATAATAAATAAAAAAAAAAGGTTGTGGTACAGGTTCCTATAAAAGAAGAAGGAAATCCTTCATATATCAAGGCTGCTGGATTTTTGGAGGGTTGTTTGGGCTTTTTTTTCTAATAAAAATAAATAAAACTAGTCGTTTCCCCAAAGTGCAAAAGATTTTTATGAAAGTGCTTTAAACCATTAGTAGTTACTGGAAAAACAAAGGGTATTTTTTAACCTGAAGAAGTCATTGTAGCTGACAGCTTTTAAAATTGCTTTGTGTTTTGCTTAGAAACTGGCAAAAGGAATATCCACGGTTTCTCAGAGAAAGATGTTTCTCACAGCTATTGAAAATGAAAACTGATGTGTCAGGGGAGAAGGATATTTCAAGGTCAGAGCTGGTCAATGGAGACTCATTTCTGTCTTTTGTGATGAATTTCTTAATAATTTTCAAATATGGTATCCAGTACATATTGCTGAAGTTTTAAGCTAGCCCTACTGGCCCTTGGACTTTGTAAGAGACTATGAAGAGAAGAGATAAATATTTTCTAGTTAGATTATTGGACTGGGATTCAGGACCACATTTTTTGCTGTGTCTTCCACAGATTTCCTAAATCACTTCACAGAATTTTTTTCCACCACATCTCAAAGTTCCAGCTGCAAAACATGGAAAATAAAATAGAAGCATTTTGTACTACTTTCACTAAAATATACGTAAGGAGCACAGAGATTCATGTGTATATGATAGTCTCAAGATCCTCATGAGTGCTCTTGTATTAAACTTTCTCAATAATGGTGCAGTGCTTATGAGCTCTTGGTCAGTTCAGTTCCCTTTTTGACTTTAAGTAGCAAGCAAAGACACACAAATGTATGTGGAGAACACGCCCTTGGCATGCAAATATCCCTAGGTCCCACTGACTGCTGCTGTCTCTGCTTCAGCCACTTGGGACATGAAGTTACTAGACATTAATAACAGCTGGAAGAAATGCACCAAATATCTGGAAAATGAGTGTTTAGAGGGTGGATTTGGGAAAGTAGTTTCCTGGGTGTGCATCCATCTGTCCATCCATTTTTTTATCTATCCTTCTATCTCATTAAATAGGCATGCTCGTAGGATGGCATTCATATAGCCCTGATAACAGGCTCTGGGTAGCAATCAGAAGGAGATGGCTAAGGACTGGACTGGTACAAAATGATCCCTCTCCAACATATACTCTGAAACATTTGACAGCCCATGACTTAAGGGCTTCCTCTAGATGTCCGGCAGGCTTTTCTCACAGTCTTTTTGGTGATCTCTCACCAGAAAGGGACTAAGTTTTGTGACAACAGAAGGATTCAGCCAGAGAAGATCCTGTTGTGCAGCAGAGAAGAACAACAGTGTTCCTACCTCAGGGAAGAACAACAGTGTTCCTACCTCAGGTTTTATTCCCTAGGATTTTCCCACAACTTAGTAAAAGGCAGTCACTTAGAATCACTTCTGGAGCCAATGTGAATAAGAGAGGACTTCTTGGATCCTTCTTGAAATCTTCAGCAGAAAAAAATGTGTTTGTTAACTAATGTTGTAAGAGCATTCTTAAAGTCTTGCAAACTACCCAGTTACATCAGTGAAGAAGACATAGTCTTCCATAGAAGTATGTGGGAACCAAAAAAATTCATAGTATGAGGGCCATCTTTTTACTGCATATTAGAAAAATGAAGGACTTAAACTCCATATGCAAATTAATATAAACACAATAAAGCTACATATAAGTCTAGCAGATAGGTAATATCTTTTCTTAAAACTAACCAGCTTCCAGGGATTGATTTTTACCACAGAGATTCCAGTTTATAGCACCATTTTTCTAAGTGATTCTCTGCACTACAGTATAATTTAGATGATGGATCCCTCTCAATTACTGTCCATTAGAAGACAGGAAAACATTAAGTTCAAGTGAGTATTATGAGAATTATGGGTTACCCTTTAAGTGAAGAGATTGTAAGTGAAAATTAATTTTTAACATGTTCATTTCTGATGTTGTGTAGCATGATTTTGAGCAAAAAAGCCTTCCTACAAAAATTATTTTTATAAGTAAAATCATCTTTCATTAAGCAAAAATCACAGTGCAGCACAGTAAAACCATCTGACTGCAAAGGTCCTCAAACAGCAAAAACTGCAAAGTATTTCACATCATTCCCCTCGCTGATTTTAAAGGGACCCTGCACCATAAGGTAGAGGATGGCTGGTATATGGTGCAGAAGTTCTGAGCAAGCAGATGTTAAAGAGCTGCGAGACAGCACAAGTGTTGTCCAGCACAAGGACAGCACCTTCAAGAAACACACTGGTGTTGCATGTGCACATTTTTGTATACATCAAAGTAGAAGCTGAAGGCTCCTCCCTACAAGCACTGTACAGATAAAGAGTAAAATTCTAAACCAACTCACTAAATCTTAAACTAAACTTTTCCCTGGGAAAATTCCACATTTGATCATACAGAGATACCTGTATTTGCAGCTCTTCATTTTAGTTACCTATTTATCAAATTTTCTTAGGAAGTTCAAAAAGCCAACTTGAAAAATACAACCCCTCTCATATAATCTTGATACTGAGGCTAATTTAGAGACATAACATGACCATCTTGCATTTGAAAGACATTTCTCTGATTTGCTTTTTCAAAATAGGTTAAAAAAAAAATTGAGGATTCTTTCAGACTGATTTATTTTTTTTTAATTGAACAGAATAGCTTAATAAGAAACATCATATATTTACCCTTTGAAAATGACTGGAATAGCTTCCCCGATACAATTAGAGAATAAAATCTTTCTCCCCCTGTAGAGACCCGTGTGGAAACAAGAGAAGATGAACATTTTGCACGACACAAAGAACAATTGCTCTGCAGCTGCTGCCATGACCCTCAGGCTACACTAGAGTCATGGCCCACTTCTTTTCCCCTATAGGGATCTTTTGGTTAATGTATCCATTTAGTATACAGCCCAAGTATAAATCCTATTTTATGCCAACTGACTGAGAATTTCATAGCAGGTTGCTATCTATCTGTGCGGCCTGCACATCCCCACACAATAAAATATCTGAATTTAAGCCCTTTCTGACACTACATGAAATCTGAGAGATTTGTGTGGTGAAATCTTTGTCCTCATGATGTGATTGATAAAAGTCCTAGAGCCAGGAAGACACCATAGATGCTTTTCTTTGTTCAGGGTATCTGGAAGGAGTGACTTGATCTCCCTATGTAATAACTTTGTTAATATTCAACAGTTAACGTTCAACAGCTTTCAGAACTGACACATAATACAAAATATTCCTAGGAATACAATGCAGACATGAGAATTTATGATGTCTGCACATAATCAGTCAGTCATCAATACTGTCCGTGATTTGCACTCTCATGGCAGCTTCCACATGAAGCCCTTTCCCAGGACAGGTTAAGCCTCTCACAGCACTTCTATGAAGATAGCAGAGCTCTCAACAGCCAGCACCAAACATAAAAGCATGTTACAGAAAAGGGAAAAGTCCTGATGCATGGTGAAAAATTGGCCTTTTGAAGGTCAAAATATGTTTTCATTTTAACTTGAATAGAAACAGAAATTGTGCTTATTTGCTTTCTATCTTTTCTCTTTTTTCTTTTAACCTATGAAACCGAGGGTCCTTTCTACTGCTCTCCTTTGGCTCTACTCCAGCTCACGCCACAGGGATTGATGACAATAAAATATGCTGGTATTGAAAATCTGCCCATTATTAATAAGGTGAATGACTCATTACTCTTTCAATATGATGTTAACATCAGAATAAAGATAGCCTTTTTATTGCTATGGGGTTTTTGTTTGTTTATTTCAGAGCTCTGTTGCTCTTGCCAATGGTTTAGATCTATAAGAAAGTGAGATCATCACAAGTGCTGCTGCAGTGACACCAGTTTGACCCCCGTCCATTCCAGACAGTGACAGTTTTTTCCGTTCTGCTGAACTGGAGCAGGATCAACCCCATGGTAAATCACTGGAAACATCCACATCCTCCTCTTGTTGTTTCACAGCATCATATTAGGACTCCATAACTGTACAATCCACTAAGGGTTCAATATACACATATGCTAGATGTAGATCCCTTTAATGTCTTTATACAAAAGGTAGCAAATGCGAAGTCCATATCGCTGCCATGTGACAGTCCAGGCTGGGCACTGAGTGGCTACAAAGCCTTCTCTTCCCCTCCTCCCCAAATCCTAGTGCTCATTAAATGTGCATTTAGAGTGACTGCAAAACGAGAATAGAGGGAGAGCGGAGATTGAGACCAAAAACGTGCTGAGATGGTGATGGCAAGCCACACAGCAAGCAAGTATTCTTCAGTACTTGATGATTAAACAATGACATTCTATCAAATTAAAACTGGAATATTAAATTTTGGGAATCCTGTGGCTCAAAGCAGTTTCTCAAATCTGTGGTTAGGATATTTTTGTTAGGGTGACCTCTCTTTACCAAGTCCTTACACCTACAAGTGATTTCTGTGTATTTTATGCTCTTTGACTTCAGGACTGTCCAAAACCAAAGACATTAGGATATTTTGAGTCATGAAATTGATTTTCACTCTACACGAGAAAGAAGATGCAAATATATTATGACTTCCACCTAAAAAATGAGAGGCAAGAGATTCTAACCAAGTAGAGCGGAGTACTTCTCTGGGACACAGGAAACCTATCCTCAAGGACACACTCAGCATTCATCCACGCAGGTCTTGTGTCTTTGCCTACCTTCCCCCAGACAAACCTGGTGAGCAAACTGCAGTCTTCCTCTTCTTTATGATAAAGCTGATACTGCCTGTTAGAGAGAAGCTTTGTCATTAAGTTAAAATATGAGAGGAAACTTCCCAGGCTGTATCTGAAATAAAGCAGCTGAATATCTGGCAAAACCCATTCATCATAAACTGTGCCTCTAAAATTGATACTCACTTCTCCTCCTTATGCCAGAAACCTAAGAATTCCTTCCTCCTACCAAATTGCAGGAAACATCTCATCTCATTAATGCCACTCTTTCTTAGAATCTTTTAAATATGTATTTTTCATTAAAATTCTAATTCTTGATAAACTGAAAGCAAGATCTGGTGACAAAGAGGTTATAATTAATCTAGCAAGAGCAGTCAGAGAAATCCATGTAATTGAAGGCGAATGTATGAATGAGGAGACTAATGTTACAGAACTTCCAAAGTCTTTTCTGTGGAATTAATACTACAGAGACCCATAAAAGATTAATCAAGATAAGCAATCAATAACTTCTCAAGTGCTAATAAGTACTGCCATGTTCCATGATATGTTGAGCAGTTTATCATGTTTAACCATATGAAGATTTATAGAAAATCCATTGTTAAAACCAAAGGATGAGGTAATGCACCACTTAGTAAATGAAGTGCAATTAAAATTTATGCTTGATATTACACATTCAAAAGATCTGTAAAAATCATTTTGATTTCCTCTTTCTAAAGAAAAGAAATTAAGGTACTAGTTGTACTGTTCAGTCAGTAGTCCTGGGAGAACAGTGAAGACAGCAATGGTATTCTTCAAGTTAATATCTGCTTTCAAGTGAAAGGTGATGAAATAGCCTTAAAAAATTGTCAAGCTCTCTTCTCACTTCATTTTACTCAGTGATCAAACTTTGCTTGAAAATTTTGAAAGTTAAATAGAATACCTATTAGGAACATAAAGGACTCTGCTATCCATCAATCTGATAGATTTGCAGGTCAGATGAGCGAATGACTTAATGGCTAATTAATAGTCCATAAACTACAGGTCTTGACCTTAGGGTCACTGTGACAGAACTCCACACTACAGCATATTATTAATTAAAACCATCAAATTATCTATTTAGTAAATCAATTCTTTAACAATATTAAGATCTCAAATGTATTGACATGATTTGTTATTTATTTATATGTCATTGGGCAGCAAATATATTCTGACAACCACACCATAAGCATCCTTAGTAAACTTAAGAAAGTTACAGTAACAGAATGTATACCAGTAGCTTCCTTTTATATGTAGCTATTGTTTGTCTGGTTTTACTTTTATTTGGGGGAATACTTTGTAAGTGAGATTCCCTTCCAAAGCTCAGCAAACATTTTAATTTAAAAATCTTAATGATCCTATGACCATTAAGACATTTCATACAAAAAACAGTTAAGATCCTGTCTGCTTCTCTGATAAACTGCTAACTCTTAAAAGGCTTGTATTAAAACCAGTAACAGTATGTACATCACTTTGTCTTTCCAATGTCCTGTACTATATACTTACGTTTACACCTAGCTGCATACACACACACACATATGTATATACCAAATCATTTCTACGTTCCAGTTATGGTCGTTCCTAAAGCACAGATGATTCATGTTTTTCCATGGCATGCAGGTAATGACACACAAGAGAAAATAAGCAAACTATGTGTTGTCTGAAAGAGTATGCAAAATTACAATCAAATTTCAGCAAGAATCAGATTTTCAAGATACAAACAACTGTCAGCTTCTAGGACTGAGGACAGTCACATTGCTGATAGGAGCTGGATGCAGTAGGAGAGAGAAGACCAGCTTAGGTGCCTCCATGCACACATAAAAAGACTAGCACGAGGAGGAACTGAATCCAAGGCTCTGGCAACTCATGAGAATGCCTAGTGATTCATACTCAGCCTGTTCCATAAGATAAACTTTTTAATTTCATCACTACTGCTCATAAGGAGGAATGTATTTGTGTGTCCAGATGGACATGCTTTGAATCGCCCTCTGGAGGTACCTCCTCTTCTCCCCGAACTTGGGCAACTGAAGTTCCTAACTTCTGGTGTCCTAAATCACCCCTAAATTAGATGCCTTAAATAAACAGTGTGATTTACCTCCCTCCATGGACAATAAATTATCCAGACAAATGTATCACAATAAATTAAATCATTATGATAGATACATACAATTGAGGGTGTGTAGCACCTAATTAATTAAGTGGCATATTCATCTGCAATTAGCAAATAAGCTCTCAAATCTTGGCATGGGTACTGTAAAGTGTATAAGGCATAACTGTGTAATTACAATGAAGCACGATTCTTTTTCATGATAGTTTCTTCAGGAAAACATATTTGCTCTAACCTAAATTCACAAATTGCTCTGACTCAACCAAAATAACATTTTTCAAAACAAATATACTATTCAGAAGGTAGTGGAGGGATTATTAAGATTATATTAGAGACACAATTTGCTGGGACATCACTTTTTACTCGTTTTTTATTACTAACATTAGCTGGTTGTTTTTAACCAGCTTTGCTTCAGAGTCATACAAATCATTTTGTACTATCTATAATTGAATATAATACTCACTTCAGGAAGAAAGTGTTCCACAAACATTTACAGCCAAGGCAAGTTTGTTTGCAAAGTGGGACTATCTCCTTCCCTGGTATTAGCAGCATGAGTAAAACACTCTATAATGCATCACTCTGCCTGACACAGAAGTCCATGTTCAGTAGCGATAACTTATCAGTAGACCCTGACAGAGTTGACCTAGGATCTCCTAACAGCTGTGATCACACTGACTGGAGAAATAAAAAAATAAAAAAGAGAAAAAAATATTTCCTGCTAAATACTTTACAACTGTTCCATTGATTGGCACAATTGCTTAAGCAGCCTCTGAAGCAGTTTGCTTAAGGCAACTATGGTATTTTTTGCAATAGCAACTTTGCAATATCAACTTCTTAGCAGAACCCTCCTACCCAGCCACCACAATCTAAGCAAGGAACCACCTAAATTTACAATGCCAAAACATGGTGCCAACACTTTCACTCTGAGCTTCAATTATTGTTTAGTTCTTTATCTGCAAGTCACGCATGAGTATGGAAGCCCATGACACACCACCTTGCTGTACCAAAGCAAAAATCTTGCTTGAATACCATGCAATCAGTGATGCTAAAAATAAATGCAGTGACATTAGTATGTCGTGCTGGATGTACGACCTGCAGAAGAAACACTGCTTCCAGAGCAACAAGCATTACCTATGAAAAACACGTTCCTTCCTGGCATCTCTAGGGCATAGGGTTCACTGCATTTTATAGTGATCGTCTTAATGTATTATTATATTAAATGTTTCAGGCACTTTCACTTACCCTTCAGAATTAAAGATTAATCAATTCCATGATTGTGGACATCTAAACAAAATGTATTGATCCCATTCATTTTTAAAAGCAAGACACTATGTTATATTTCAATATGTCATATTTTAAGGCTACCTTATTGATCACAGTTTGAGAACTCTTGATATTCCATTGGAATTTAAGATACAGAGTAAGTGTAAGATTTTCATTATGATGATGTGTCCACGGAAGCCACAATCTTGTGTATTGACAAGCTTTTGTTTGCATTGAGATCCACCCGCTGCTACTATTATGAGCTACTATTATGAAAAACATTCCCCGTTTTAGTGTTTCTACAGATTTTCCTGGGACTGCACATACACATTGGGAGTACTCCAGGAAGGAACAGGAATTTCACATTACACATAGTCTTACACTGCAAACCTGCAGAAACCAATCAGGTTTCTGGGAGTGATTCTGCTCAATTCAGTTACTGACTTTAGCATTTATAGCTGTTAACTTTTTCAAATGAGGATCAGCACCTCAATTTTGCTTCTTTAGTACTTAATGTTTGTCTAGTTGGCTAATAGCAGATAAGTTTCATGCAGCACCAACACCTTATAGGATCTAGACACTACACTACACTGAGACTTCCATAACTCACAAAGATTAAACAAGAAGGTGCACTGTTCCTCACAAACATACAATCAAATTAGGAATCTGGAGGCATTAAGCAATGGGTTGATACTCATTGGTACTATTTTCAAGATTTACAGTTCCATATTACTCAGTCCTGAAATATTTATAACACAGCAAACAGAACTTTCAGAAAGTGTTTACCAATAGCAAACATATTTCTACATGGTCCCATTTTCTTGGATATGTATTTCTGAATGGATGGACAGAAATTGAGGTATATAGTCCTATTGCCCTCAACAGAAGTCCAAATGCTAAATAAGACATGCAGAAACCATGCTGAAAACATGCTATTTATGTAGTAGTTTGCTGAAACGGGAATAGACTGAGTCAGAAGAAAGGAACAAATCATTTCTGGATGCTGCTTAGAACCCACCAGCTTGGCAAAATGTTCTCAAAGAAAATGGCATGTACCTTAAAACCACTCTTCTGTGCATGCATTCCACTGAAATGTCTTTTGTAAGTAATAAATATGTTATGTAAATAAAAATGTTCTCGCTCTTCAGCATTACCACTGAAATGTCTTTCGTAAGTAATAAATATGTTATGTAAATAAAAACATGCATAAATAAATTATAGAGCTCCAGGCAAAAAAGAGCTTATATTATAATATCATAAATTATGGAGACTGTAATTGCTACAGCCAATAACGTTTTAAAACAGAACTGTGCTGATAAATACGTGCGATAAGGCTGAGTAAGGCTTACTTAGTTTCAGAGTGGAGTAAATCAGTTGATTTAAGTCAATGTAATTATAGAAGCAAGGTAATATGGTGAAGTCCTCAAAAAGTCACCAGCTGTCTCGTAGTCCTTTTTTTTAATGCTGAAAAAGACCAATGTAAATGAAACCTATGCAAGAGACTACAAAAATTTATTGAGAACCAAAAAAATACTGAACACCCACGCTTCTTTTAAGTACCTTTACTCTCCAGTTACTTTTAAGAAATCAATACAAAACAGTCAGTAATTTCCTATTTGTAAAATGCAGGAGAACAGAAATGACAGACTTTCTGCTAGATCATTTCCTGCAATGTGGTGGTTTAGATTAAATATAATGTCTACTTGGACACACCTACCACAAACAAATACAGTTTGTAAAACAAAACAAAAAATGCAGCCCTGTCTGCCTAGATAGGAGGTTTCTCAAAATGCATGCTGATTCATCAAAATACATTTGAGACAAAATCAAAATTTTTTTCTAAAATCCTAGAGCATTGATAAAATGAGATTAGGATTCAACTTGTTTCTGCTTTAATGGAAGACATACATAGATTTAATCAATTTTTGAAAACAAAACTTGAAGTGCAGACTGTCACCCATTTTTCTCAAGAGGCAATTTCATCTGCTCTAAACACCAATCTTTCGGCTCCTATAGCTGTAACCTATTAGCATAGTAGCAACTGCTTGGTGCAATAAATGTTTCTGACTGATAAATCCTTAGGAAAGGCAGAACTGATAAAAAATAGTGACATTTCTCATTTTGCATCCTGAAGCTCTTAATTTGATTTTCTCTCAAACAATTTCCTCCAGGCTAATTACCTCCCTCAGTTTCTTAGGTGACCTCCTCTGCCATACCTTAAAGGTTTGTCTCTCCACCTTCTATAGATCCTGTTATACCTAAGATGTCTATATTTTGATTATATCATTAATTCTCAGGATCGCTTAGTAGTACACCTCAGTAAGTAAACTCTCTGGTAAAGGCCATTCAACTCAAAGACAATATGACCCAATATGAATAACATCACGTTTCTTTTCCTTACTATTTGTTTGATGACACCAGCTTTTTTATTGCCAAATCCCCATCATTTCCCTTCTGGAGCCCTCATATCCAGACCCTGAAGCTTTTCCACTTTCTACATCTCCAGCTGTGTCCTGTATTTTCATCCTCATTGCTAAGAGTCAACTGATTTTCCCATTTTCCATAACACATTCTCAGTCTCAGTCGCAGCAGAAACTCAGCTCCCTACAGCTCCTCTCTTTCATTGCGTCTCCTCAAATCTCCCACATCCATGTTTCTTCTTGCTTTCAAAGCCACATCGCCTCTTTCATCTACTCCTACACTTCTTAGCTCTGGCAAATCCATCCTCTTCACCACCTTTCATGTATATTCCTTACTTTGTGCCACCCAATTTGTTTGGAACAAACTCAATTATTTATCAAATCCTCTCCCTCTCCTTCTTCATCTATGGAATAAAAACTTCACCATTACTAGAAATACAAGCCATTTGATTAGCACGGATACATAAAATCATGGGTATCTCTTGTCTTACCCATAACATGGTATTGATTTTGGGGAAAGTATCTATGACTGATGTGGCCTTAAGCAGAGTAAATCACAAAGTCCTGTTTCAAAATATCTTGATCTTTGGAATAAAACCATATCTAAGAAATAATCAATCCTACCTCTAAGCACATGTATTAAGTCCCTCATATTCCCTGCAACATTTAAAAACAGACACATTTAAAATTTACTTCCATATATAAACCTTTATCAGAACTGAGAATTTTACCCACTCATATTCATAAAAATGAATACCTAATTCTCCCCTGCAGTTTACTCTTGGGAACCAAAAGAATCCTTTAGGTATGCCAAACTCATTGAACACATGATACTTGCTAGATTTCTGCAGCTTTCTGCAAGCATCATGCTCTGTGGTAATACCAAGTTGTCCTAAGGGTTTGACATTAGTTCAAATCTCAAGCTTTGATTGCCATCCAGACTAAAAGCATTTTGTAAGCATGCCAAATTAATAAAAATGCCTCCTTGATAAAATTCACCTGGCCTTGTATTACCTGTCTATACCCAATTACACCAGAAGAACAGCCTAATTTCAATTTGGAGATTCCAGAGAGTTAAAAAGACATTTCACTCCACTTGGGAATACTTGTTTATCTCTACTACATAAAACCTATAAAATTCAGCTAAGAAACAGCTCCTCTAAGCCTGTCTATGCAGGTAATGGTTTGTTTTCTACTAAGCCTAAATGTAATCACACTGTAGATTCTACATATCTGCAAAATAGGGGTCCAAACTGGCTTTTCCTACTGTTATGCTTCACCATTTCATATTTACCCAGCCTAAACTGAACTGTGGATTTTGCATAAGAGAACTTTTATTTATTAATTCATTTAAATCAACAATGCATTCTAGAAGGTATTTGAATTACATTGTCTCCTAAGACATATCCCAGTATTTATTATAAAAAAGGAAAAAGACTGCATATGGAAATGTAAATATATCAAAACACATTAGGGCCATCTAACTATAAAATGAAACAAAGGAGACTGTAAGTTAAGGAATAATAAGGTAACATCGGTCAATCTAAAAATATATCTGCAGAGAAAATCGGTCTAAAGACAATGTGGTTTTTTGGTTTATTTTAAAGTGGGGAGAGGAGGGAAATGAAATAGATTTCCAAGGCAGAGAAAATCCCATACCATAAAGTGAGTCAAAATTAAAATGTTGGCCCAGTCTAGATTTGCCATGGAAAATCTAAAATATCTTTGTTTCACGAGTGCATTAAATATCTATGTAGAATTGAATTAGCAGAGCTGTAAGCTCATAATTCTGCAATGGCCTCGTCCCTGAAACTCCAGAGACAGAATGAATAGCATCAACAGTAAAGCATTGCCATTGCCAGAACTGAAACCAAATCACTTCCAAAAATGAAAACTCTGATATTACAGGGTACGTCACCCGTACCTCATACATATTCTTGAACTATCATAAGCAGACATTGCCACTTCACTCAGGCAAATGCTTTCTCCTTTTCCAGGTGTAGCTCACAATTGGGATACCTGAGTTGCAGCTCCATAATTTCCACAGAAAATCTTATCTAGTATCAAGCAAGTTCCTTCTATTCAAAGAATTCCCCTATAAAATATACAGCCAAAGATAATGCTATCAACTTTGTTTGCTGGTAGTCTGGTATAAATCTTATTCCATATAATGGAGAAACAGTAGCATGTTGTCAGGACACTGCATGCTATTTGTAGAGATACAAATCTATTTCAACTTCCATCTTATCCCCAAAGCTCATTACCATATGAAATTGCAAATGCTATGTAGGTCCTTATGCATGGTGGAAAATCTTCTAATAATATTATTAAGATGTTGATATTAATAATATTGGCATATGGTCAGAAACACCTGGTTGCAAAAATCACATGCTTTCCTTCTGAAGGCAAAAGATAAAAGCCTACTTTTGAAAGGGGAGCATGACAAGTTGAATGGAATGCTGATCTGCTTTCACAGAGTGCCAAATTTATCTAACATCAACTCCAGAGTTTCACTAAATGTCATTCAGTCTCACTTCTGAGGGCACCTCTACCTCTTCTTGGAGAATTTTCTCCATATATGCTGCAGTCAATAAAAACTAATTAATCCTATTTCCATATGCATAGCTTGTTCTAAATCTCACTAAATCAATATCATATTTAACTAACTTTATTCATTTCAGTCGGCTTTGGATTCATCCTATATTTTATTAATTTAAGACAAACATTCATTGGTTCCAAAGATGTAAAATGGGCTTATACTGTAATGCTATTACAAAAGACGTATAATCACATCTCAGGAAGCTGACACATTTAAGTAAGGTTGGAGATGTCACTGTTTACCCATCAATTTAAAATGTGAAAGAACCCTGGTTACTGAAGAAAGACTTGCAGAAGGCAAGGGGACAGCATAGACTCCTGATAGCGATAAAAAAATGTTTGTATTGTATAGAATTTTCTGTTGGCTGCCCCTATATTGTCTTTTACAGCATAGTTTAGTATTTGGCCTTATGTCTTTACATAACTCACAAACTATACTTCATATAGTTTTAATTCCTTCATTTCTAATAAATCCATTAAAAAACCCAAATTTAAACACATATCAAAGCTAATGAATTGATACAAGAGCACACTATATCCGCATAATGTGCTGATATTTCACTAGAACTACAAACCCGAGATAAGCAAAGCTCAGTTTAACTTTCCTAACTTCTCCTCTATTGACTTTCAGGGCTTGATTCAGCTGCCTGGTAACAAGCATCTAGCACCATTTGAGATACCAGAGATGCTGAAGCAACCACTTGACACCCATCAGATGTATTGCAGGATTTGAGAGACCTACACCCTTCAGGAACAGCAGCTGAAGGCCAGCTATGATATCTTAAGGTACCTCAAAAAGCACTAGATAACTATGGTTAGGCAACACCTCTTGTGTTTTTAGCAGTATGTTTACTGGAAGAAAGCTCTTGGGACATCATATGAGCTGTCATAGGATACTGCATTATACTCTTTTATAAGCAGCACGCTCCATCATTAAGTGATTTAAATTATCTCCCCACAGTTTGTAATGGGAGGTGGCTCCAAAACTTTAACTGCTCTTTCTGATACTTACAAATGTTGTTCATATTGCCAGCCTTACTCATGGATGATTAAGCCCATTTGTTTTAATGCCAACATTATCTTCTAGCTTCAACAGCACTAATGTTTTCCTCCCTTGATTGGTTTACAGCAAGAAACCAGATACATTTGCAGCACGGTGTTTGCTAGGTGAAACATTGCTAGGCTTTAACAATGCTTTTTGTGATGACATTAATACACTTTATCACTACTGGAAATATCGTGTCTGAGACTTTCTGTTTGCCTTTTCCACAGTTCACTTTGGTGAATCACAGTCATCCGTTGTCGACCTCACTTGACCTTGCAGGTTCTATACACCCTTCCTTGCCCTTTCATCCTCCCTCCCAATTATTTTATTTCATCTTTTATCTGGATCTAGCAACGTTAACCTGTGGAGGATGATTTTTAATTATTAAAAATAATTATTGTTTTATTATATTTTGCATCATTCGAAGCTTCACCTCAATTCCAGGGAATATGATGGAGCAAATAATCCTGGAAACCATTTCCAGACATCTGAAGGTCACATGAACATGAACCTGTTAGAACAAGTCCAGAGGAGGTCACAAAGATGATCAGAGGGCTGGAGCACCTCTCTTGTGAAGACAGGCTGAGAAAGCTGGGGTTGTTTGGCCTGAAGAAGACAAGGTTCTGGGAAGACCTGATAGCAGCCTTCCAGTACCCGGAGTAGGCCTACAGGAAAGGTGGGGAGGGACTCTTTATCAGGGGGGAGTGTAGTGATAGGGCAAGGGGTATCTGTTTTAAACTGAAAGAGTGTAGATTTAGATTAGATATTAGGAAGAAATCCTTTACTGTGAGGGTGTGGTGAGACACTGGAACAGGTTGCCCAGAGAAGTTGTGGACGTCCCATCCCTTGAAGTGTTCAAGGCCAGGCTGGATGGGGCCTTGAGCAACCTGATCTAGTGGGAGGTGCCCCTGCCCACAGCAGGGGGGTTGGAACTTGATGATCTTTAAGCTCTCTTCCAACTGTAACCATTTTATGATTCTATCAAGTCCACCTGGAGGCCAATCCTCAGGGATGTATACCTCAGGGACGCATGCTGGGGCAAATACTGCTTATCATCTTCATTAATTAACTGGAAGATGGGACACTGCACCCTCAGCAAGTGTATAGATCATACAACACTGGGAGGAAAGTCTAATAGACCTGATAGTTGTGCTGGCTTTCAGAAGGACCTTCACATGCTGGAGAAATGGGCAAAGAGGACTTTAACAGAGGGAAACCCAAAGTCCTGTCCTTTGAGAGGAATAACCTTATAACCTGGCTGACCAGCTGGAAAGCAGCAGAAAAGGACCTGAGGGTCCTGGTGGACACCAAGTTTAACATGATCCAGCAATGCACTCTTGTAGCAAAGGCCAACAGCATCCTGAGCTACACTAGGAAGAACATTGCTAGCAGGTTGAGAGATGTGATCATTCTCCTCTACTTAGCACTGGTGAGGGCAGATCTGGAGTGCTGGGCTTCCCGCTATGAGACATGGATGGAGGCATTGAAGCAAGCCCAGCAAAGGGCCACAAAGATGATTAAGATATTGGACCACCTATCATACAAAGAGAACTGGGATTGTTCAGCCTGGAGAAGACTCAAGGGGATCATATCAATGTGTATAAATACCTGATGAGACGGTGCACACAAGACAGAACTAAACTCATCTCAGTGGTATCCAAGGAAAGGACAACAGACAATGGGCACAAACTGAAATACAAGGAATTCCATTCAAACATAAGAAAAAACTTTTATACCATAATGGTGACTGAACACTGGAACAGGTTGCACAGAGGGGTTAGGGTGTCCCCATCCTTAGATATATTCAAAACCCAGCTGGACATTACCCTGAGTAGCTTGCTCTAGCTGACCCTGCTTTGAGCTGGAGAGGTCGGAGGGGTCTGACTAGCCAAACTACAGAGGTGCCTTCCAAACTCAGTCATTATGTGATTCTGTAACTCTGGAAAGTAAATGAAAAGTCAACTTTTGACCAAATTTTGCTAAACAATAAAAATCTTATGGCCAGAGCTCCTTCAACTAATTAAATCCGCACTTCTCAAAAGTCAGGATATTTCACTTCACCCATACTGATAAGCCCCTCTTTGGAAGGATCAAGCCTTTCTAGTTTCCTACATGCCCTTTTATTCATATTTTACAGACTCTTAAATGCAGATCTTCAAGACTATTATGTGTAACTGAAGCATTTGACATACCTCACTGCTGAGCTGTGACTAGGTCTTACTATCAGCTAGGAAGTGACCCATCTTCAGTCAATCCCTGCTGACTGCCAGAGCTGTTTGCTCCTTCCCTGCCTAATGCACCCAGTATCACCAGTGCACATACTGTTTGATCAAGGTCACCTTTCCTTGACAGGAAGCATTTCAGCATTATTTCCTTCCCTTCCAGTAATAAGGCTAGACTGCCCAGTCCAAAACCCACTAGAGAAGAGTCCAGATAAATTAAATGGACCCTTCGGTCTTCCATTGGTTGCAATAAAGAAAATAGACAATTAACAGACTCAGGAAATCATAATATTGGGATTCACCTCTTCTAATTTGAGATGAGGCATCCAGTCCAAGCCAGGTCTATAGACTCCATCTATAGTAAATGGCGTAGAGCAACACCTTCACAAGAGAACACAATTCATTCGTAAAACAGAAAGTACAAGTTGGTATCTGAAGAAGCATCCCTTTCACTCTGTTACTCCTAAACAAGAATTTCAGGCAGCAAGTCAGGTGAGCTGAAGTCCATGCCATTTCCTACACATTACCCTTGTCCATTTCCACATTGATATTATTGTTCTTCCCCTTTCCTCAGATAAATGCAAGTCCATTTGAATTTGCTTCCACTGTGTCTCCTGACTTAGTAAATCAAATCCATTGTAAGGCACAAAAGCAAGGCTTTCTTCAAATCCAAATAAATTATGTTCAATGTCTCAGGATTGCCTCCCAATCTGCTAGTGTATATAATGCATTTAAATGAAACGTATGCATATGAATGGTGATTGCTCTTATTGAAACGCACATCTCTAAACACCCTGTAATCTTGTTCCTTACCAGTGTCTCCCAGAAATTATTCCAGCATAAAAGGCTTTCTTCTTCATCTTCAAACCAGTTTTAAAGCCATACAACACAAACTGTTACTCAAGCTCTTATGTTGTCATTGTATTTATTTTTTATCCCCTTTGCTCACACATGCAGTTTTAAGTGTTTTCAAATGTATAAGGGAAATTCTTGAGCCTGGAATTTGGTCACAGACTAGGAGAACAAGCAATATATGAAAGACAGAAAAGAAAGAGTCTCTTAATATTCTTGTCAAAAATGAGCAATTATTTAGAGACCTCATCTGACGCTTATTGCCAAGAGTAGGAGACTTTTTATTTTTTAATTTTTTTTTTTTGCAGCCTGAATTCTTTTCCCATCAGGCAGTCCCCCAGAAACCATCTGATCTCCTAAATAAGCAAAGAAAATGTGTTGCCCTTTCTTTGCCTATATCTTATGAGATGTGATTCTGTACCCACTGATTAAAACCCCGATTGACTGAGAGAGGCATTAAATCAGGACACATTGTCTCTGCAAAAGAAGATCTCTATCATACCTAGGGATATATTTGTACTGAGTCTCAACTGCTGTCAAACCACAGTTCTTCCAATTTGCCTACTAACACTGTGACCAGAAGTAAATTTCATAATTCTATTAAAGTGATTTAAAAACCTAAACTTTATTTCCCAATTGACTTAGGTACTTCAGACTCACATTGAGAACTTCCAACCTGCCAAAATCCCTTTTGAAAATTGACTACTTCATAGCCCTTTCCCAAAGAAACCTACACCTCTCACTGTTAAATTACATATCTGATTATTTCTTTCCAAGTAACAAGGTGATTTTTTTCCAGAAAACAAGAGATTTCATCACTAGAACAGAAAAATAATCTTCTAGAATGACGACATTTAAAATGTGCTAGTTGCAGTATGATTCTTGCATGAAGGGGTGATAAAAGAAATGCATTTCTTCCTGCCAAAACCAACAGCTGTATTATTAAAAAAATTGTTAGGATTGTGCAAAAATCCAGTCAGATTACTATTGTGAAAAAAATACCTCATCTGCCGCTTCTTTTTAATACAGTAGCAAATATACTGCCTGGTTTGGCTTCATGCCAAGATTAATTTTAAATTGGACCTCATGAAATATTTATGAGGTCCAATTTAATGGGATTGCTTTCCCTGGCATTAAGCCTGTGTGGATAGCATCTTAAACACTGATGTTTTTAACAGAACCTCAAGACAGACACACACAAAAAATCCTTGGGTATTAATAGGCTTATTAATAAATTGTTTAACACTATGACAGTGTATTTTAGAAGTATTTTGACAGGCCCTTTGTAGTGAATCTTTACCTGCTTTTCTCTAAGGCTGCACTTTGCAGTCTGTCAAACAAATGCTGCTTAGCATTTAGCAAAATGGTAAATCATCATTACTTAGAAACAAGCTGAAGTAAGTGTGAGTAAAGAGCTAATCACCCTTAGATAGGCTTGGAGAGGAACTGACTGTGCTCAGAATGCTACAGACACCACTCAGCTCCTGCATGGCTTTCTTGACTCACTGAGACACCATTTACCTTTGGTTTCTAATTACATTTAATAGTTCAATAAAAACACTATATTGAGACACGAATACTTACAAAAAACCTCAGTGTTTTGTACAAAGAAAACATCTTGAATAATTGATAAATCATTTTCCTTCCCTTTTTCAATTAAGAGCATGGACCTAATCTCTAGAGCCAATTATTTCAACTGCATTTGAACCCATTTCTAAATAGCTGCTTCACTGCTTCTCCTCCATCAGTGTTCACAGTGGACCTTCAGCAGTCAAAAATCATGGGTGGAGTATAAGAGTAAAGTCAGGACTGACCACAGCCAAATTTGATCTTAGTCTGTTATTACCAGACAACACCATTGATGTGCGACCCCTGGTAAGTGTGAAAACAATATTGCAGATACCAAATGGCACTTAACTTTAGGGATCAGCTTTGCAAGCTGCAACGTGATTGCTTGAGTTCAGAACCAAGCACAGAACCCATCTTTCTCCTACAGAGAGCTTTGGGAGGCCTGACCAGAGATTTGTCTGGAGTGGAGGGCAATCATATTCTGCAACATCAAATAGAAAATATATTCATATGTATTTCCCAGCATGATCCCTTTAGAAGGGCCACAGATAGCTCACACAGCTTTGGAAAAAGCAACTGGTATGAGACAAGCAACAAAAAGATATCACACATCTGACCTGCTTGGTTCAACAAACCTTTACAAAAAAAGGACACTTGCCAGAAGGGTAGAAAGCATGAGGCAAGCAGGAGTAAGTAGCATGCAATTCAAAATGAGAGAGTGGGGGAGGAAATCCTATCAAATGATGTGTTTAGATAACGGGAAGAAAACAGCAAAAAGATACACCTTTCCATATGTGTGCCATCTGATTCTCGTACAGCAAATGACAGTCACAGAGTGTGACATTACATTGTAAAACATGCCTCAATTGCTTTTTACTAGTGCTAGATGTATACCCACTTATACAGCCTTATTTATTATACATTTATGTTATATATTATTATATAGTATGTATATTTATATATATATATATATGTATAAATCCTATTATCTGTATCATTGATACTGCATTCAAAGAGGCAGAAAGTTGCCTTCACCATTTGCCATCTTATGTACCAACATGCTCAACAGTGAAAGCTCTTCAACAAAAATAAAGCCGTGCTACTAAGAGTTTGGAACAAAATATAAAGAGCTAATGATATAAATAATGAAACTACAAGGGAGTTTTAGGAAGGCAGATTGTAATTAGCCAACTGGAATTTAGCCAGGACACCACAGCTAACACCTCTGTGACCTTCAATCAACACTCCTTTAATATGCATGAAGTTGGGTTTCTTTATCATTAATAAACTGAATGAAAATCCAACTGGAGCAAATACTCTGTTGGTTGGATTTTCATCATCACAGAGCTGCTGGAATAATGAAATTCATGGGGGAAAAAGTTGTGAATACTCAGTCTTAAATGCTTAGCTAGCCAGCAGTCTGTCCCCCTTCTAATACTTCTGATGCTGACAGCTGCTGGATGGGCACAGAACGCTCATAACTGGGATGTATAAGTAACACGTTCACCCCAGATCTCTTCCTGCCAAATATATATATATATATGTATAAATCCTATTATCTGTATCATTGATACTGCATTCAAAGAGGCAGAAAGTTGACTTCACCATTTGCCGTCTTATGAACCAACATGCTCAACAGCGAAAGCTCTTCAACAAAAATAAAGCCGTGCTACTAAGAGTTTGGAACAAAATATAAAGAGCTAATGATATAAATAATGAAACTACAAGGGAGTTTTAGGAAGGCAGATTGTAATTAGCCAACTGGAATTTAGCCAGGACACCACAGCTAACACCTCTGTGACCTTCAATCAACACTCCTTTAATATGCATGAAGTTGGGTTTCTTTATCATTAATAAACTGAATGAAAATCCAACTGGAGCAAATACTCTGTTGGTTGGATTTTCATCATCACAGAGCTGCTGGAATAATGAAATTCATGGGGGAAAAAGTTGTGAATACTCAGTCTTAAATGCTTAGCTAGCCAGCAGTCTGTCCCCCTTCTAATACTTCTGATGCTGACAGCTGCTGGATGGGCACAGAAAATGTTTTCACGCTCATAACTGGGATGTATAAGCAACACGTTCACCCCAGATCTCTTCCTGCCAAAAATCAAACCACTCAAATTCCCACTGTAGTCAGTTGGATGGAAGAAGAATCCACAGAATGACATCTTGAATTCACTCCCACACTGCTACAAGGCCACCTTAGCTCTTGGTATCTTTTCTGAATTGCATGCTGCACCCCCCGACTTTATTAAGGCATAAAAGTGCCGGGTCAGAACAGCACAAAGCCTGCTCATTTTGTTGTTCCCACACAGATCAACACCCCCAGCATTAACGAAAAGCTAATCACAGGAAGGGCCATGATTCACAGGCAGCCATTTCAAATGAAGGAATCCCACCCCACACAAAGCAGCTCTATGGAATAAAACTTTGAACTAGCTACCCTTGTTTAGGAGTGTTGATAGCAAGATTAATTATCCTTCTGTTGAGAGGGAGAAGCTGCCACAATGATGTGTCACCAGCACTTACCGGGCAAGGATGTATTCATCACAAGTGACAAGACTGCAGAGAAGTGAAATTCTTGTTTAATATTTGTCTGTATGCTAATGCAGTTTGAAAACAAAGTTCTCTAAAGCTGGATGAGGAGGAAAAAAAAGAGAAGAAAAAAGAAAAGGAAGAAGAAAAATGCTTTAGCTAAAGTAAACGATGGGAAGAAGTAAAGCAATTTAATTTTTTTACTCATTTTACAGACCTTTTGAGATTTAATCTGCACAGCCATTAGGGATTTAAAGAGGACTGATGTTTAACTTGTTTGCCCATTTGACTTAAGACAAATCCATCTGACAACAACAAAGCACTTCCTTTGTCCTCACCACCACTTAATTTAAAGGGGACATGTTTACTAACAGCTTAATCTGTTTAGTACAAATAGTCCTTTACATTCTTTAATCCTGTCAAAAAAAAAAGGGGGGAAAAAGAAAAAAAAAAACACCAAAAACCTTCAGAAACTATTTGGTCCCTTCCAAAGCCCAAAGCTGGACTTTGGGGCAATTTGATATCAATAAAATATCTTGGCACTGCACCAAACAATTTACATAGTCTCATAAAAGTACAAAAATATGTTTGTCTGTTGAACAGTATACACTTTTTTGTAAAAAATGGTTGTTGATCCGCAGGAATTCTATGGCAAATGCACATATTTATTTCATACAGCTGCATGCCCCAAACTTCAGTCAGCATTACTGAGGATTAATGTCAAAGAGCATAATAACCACACCATAACACAATGACACTATTACTAAAGACTTTACTCTTCTCGGAAGAGTTCAATGGTCTTTCTTCAATGCACATATTGCAAACAGAATGCCTTTAACTCCATTTTTTTTCTCATAGTATATTCTCTTCCATGACCATCAGTGTCTCTTGGATGTTTAATGCTAGTAAAGATAGAAAATGTCATATTCTGTAAAAGTGTTAATTACCTGCTGGCCAGGTTTATTCTTTTCTAATGATTGCCTTTTCTCATCTCTGCTGTTGATGTTATCCACAATCTAGGAAAAGAGCAGAGTTGTGAAAATCAGTAGATTCCAACAGTCTAAATGCCAGAACTGTCTGCTGTACGACCTTAACCAAGCAATTCAGCCCCAGAGCAGCGTAACACATGAGCATATGCTTAATTTTAAGTTAAAGAGCAATCATTCATAATAAAGATGTGCTTTAGTGTCTCATTGCATTGCAGCCTCACCTTTCCTCCTTATTTCAATTTCCCTATCTAGAAAATGCACTACCAAAAGCCATTCCAGTGGGAAGATGTTGTAAGCACAAAGTATTCTTCTTGTCACTTTCCTTAAGGACTTTGTTCAGGTAGTGCCCAACTATCCCGTAGGGTGTCTGAGGTTAAATTTTGTGGTTTGCAGTTTAAAATGAGTAGTCCACAGGCTTCAGAGCCTTGCAGAGCATTGTTTGTAGATGCACCAAGTGTGCTACCATCAGCCTTTCTAGTATTTCAAAATTTCTATTAGCATACATCTTTCTTTCCCATTCCTTAAATATGAAGAAGAAAACTTGTGATTCTAAAATACATTCAGGGCTTAGTATTTTTAATAGAAGACACTACAAAAATAGTGTACTGTTTTACTTAATATATCAGAGGTACTTCAGGAATTAGACAGTTATTAAAATAAAGCCTTTTATCCTCAGATACAAAAAGAAATGGAACTTCAAGACACCTCTGACAAAATACTCATAGTGAATACATTCATGAGTAAACTCAGCAATACAAAAGCTAAGTGATTATTAGTCCCTAGTTAAACAAGGAGCTAGTGGAAGAAATGGGAACAAGCCAATACTAAGCATTTACATAGGCCTTTTCACACAAGAATTTAAAACATTTTACAATGAAAACAACAACAAAAAAGCAGCACTTGATCGCCGAAACTTAGTCTTCTGCTGTATCTACTACACATCAATCTTCTCCAGAAAATGCTGGTTCTAACATTTACTTTGTTACACATATTTTTACCCCACCTCTGCACCAGGTACACTGAATAAACTACAATCTTATACCTCCACACGTGCTTTTGAATTCAGATAAATATTTGAACTTCATATAAAGGCTTCTATAAAACCCAATTATACCCAATCCTGTAAAATCAAGCCAATCTTTGATTGTAATAATAAAAATCATATTACAATAATAGTGTTTTCAAGCTAGTGGCACAATAAAAACCTGCTAAAAGGCAGTCTTTACCAGCCTAATAACTATAATATTTTTAAAACAGACCATGGCCACAGAATAGGTTAGATTATCAGAGGTTTAACTGAAAATTTTCCCCCTAAGAGAGTATTTAAGATATTAAGTTCTTTTGGAGAGGGGCTGTCTATTTATTTCAAGTTTGTACAGCACCTAGAGGAAAGACCTCACCCTACATGTCAACATCAAAAAAATAATAAATAAAACTAGTGATATTTTCATTAGTATTGTGTTAATCCATTGATGAAAATATCTATCTTGTCTCAGCAATCTTACAGTTTTAATCAGAGATATAACATCTTTCATGAAAAAACCCGTGCTGCCCCATGGCATTTGTGAGAGCAAGCCCGGGTGTCCTGCTTGTCTGTATGTGTAAAAAGTGCACCCCAATTTTATAGACCTCTTTTAAAAGCCTCAATGGGCTCTTTTTGAACACATGAAGATACTAACTGAGAGGCTGTCTTTTCCTTCAGCTGTAAAGGCATACATGAGGGGTAATTAAATTGCAATTAAATTCTAACCACCTTGTCTCTCAACAAAGCGATTGTCTCCTGTGGGAAAGGAGAAAGTAAACGGGATTTGGAGGTGTAGGGTACTTCCCTCCCTGCTCTCCCAGCTGAGGAATGCCTACTCCAGCTGGAAAAACATAAACAGCTCCAATGAATCACAGAAGTTTGGACATCTTGCTCTGTTACTTGATGCCAAATATCTGATCATGCAGGCACTCACTAATCCCCCACGTACCTGTCGCTTTTGGAGTAAGACAGAGTATGAATAGTCAGTTGGGGAAGACAAGGACTTTAATTAGCCTCACTTTGTAGGGATTTACAATTTTAGACTATGCAAGTGGTGGCATTTAAATTTTCTGCCTGATCTCTCTTCACATTTTCACGTACATATACTGTAAAGAAAAGCTTTGGGTGTCCTCTTTTCTCAGAGGAAGGCCAAAAAAAATAAATCCTCAAAGTCAACCTCAGTAAAGGAAAACAGACATGGTTAAGTAAAGAAAAAAGTCAGGTTGAACTTCCAAAATTCTACAGTACCTAACCATCCCAAGCGCATGGGAGCAACCAAACACTTTCCAAACATGACCTCTCCTGGTGGCAGTGAAGTGCTAGATGTGACACTGAGAAATGGGACAACCATTTGATAACAATAACGACCACTTCAGCTATGCATGCAAAAGGATATGCCCTATGGAGTAAACGTGGGTGAAAGAAAACAGCTTTTTACTACAGTTTTTCTAGTGAAAAAATGTTCGCCATCTGCACTATCACTGCAATGTCTCACCATTACCTAAAGACAGCTGAAAGTGGGCAGACTCTGCACTGCTCTTACAGCCAACATGGCTCAAATCTGTGATGCATTTTGCTTTGTGCTGCCTCAGCTTCATCTGAAATGGTACACCCTCAAGATGACCAGTAAATCTGTCAAGGGAATGAAAAATGCTGCTTTTCTGAAAAGACCCCCACTTCTTCAAATGTTATAACACCTGAAAGTTTATTGATTTATTTTTGGTTGCCTTTGGGCTTCATATTCCTTCTTCATTTTACATTGAGAGTGAATATTGACATTTTACGGATCAAAGACTCTAAGTTGCCCGCTAATGTGCCAGTATCAAAAAAAAAAAAAAAAAAGAAGATTCTCAAACTGTGACATGTAATAGAGAATTAGGCATTTGGTGGAATAGTATGGGTTGGAATTTTAAAGTTTCCACCTTCTTGTGTCAAAATTCATTCATATTTAAAATATCCTCACACAACGTGTCTCTCAAATTATTCCTTTTTTTAAGAAGCTTTCCATAGCTTTCAAGACCATTGCCAGTACAGCCAGAAACTAGATCAGAATCAAGAGAACACTGACAAGAATCAGGCAAAAGATGATTCATTTCTTCATACCCATTGCCTCAAGAACCAGGTATCTCCTAGAAGGAAAATGCTGTATGTTTAATTTACAACAGCTGACCTGAGCATCAAACTACAACCAAGCAATGTAAGATATTTTAGAACAAAGTTTCCTCACCAAAAAGCAATGGAGAGTCAATAAAGCAGCTCATTATTACAGCAAATAAAAACCAAATGACTTGAGACTTTTCCTCATGCACTTTTTTTTTTGCTAAAGGAGTTGTCAGGACATAGGAGGGGTATTTGCAAATGCAGTGACCAAAGACCATAAAAATGGACAACAAAGATAATAAACTTTGAAGATATCAGGGCTCTCAATCAGACATGTGCTGCGAACCGGAGTGTACAATGGCCACAAAGGTGCTGGGGCCTTTCAGCTCCTGATGATTTTGTCTCTAAAGGAATACCTTTTTGAGGGTGTTGCCTGTAGGAGCACATTTCAGTTAACCGTGCTTGCTGTAACTATTTATTGAAACCAGAAGAGAACTCTACTTTCACATGCTTACTGAAGAATAGCATGCCAAGGCATCCAGAATAAGGTTTGGAACCCTTTTACAATTTTATAAATAATTAAACATTGACTCATGGTAGGTCTTGTTCACTTGCAGGAAAAACTGAGAAGGTATTACTGAAAATGTAAATTATTCATATGAGTTCCTGGTTTTTAATATAAAAAAGCAGAAGTCCTGTAGAATCTAGCTATGCAGAATTTTTATTTTAACATCTCATTATTTTTTAGTCTGGTGAGGAGCTAATCTAATTTTGATGCAACTGTGCACATGTGGCACAGTTAAGTAATAAAATTAAGTAAAAAAATAAGTAAAAAATTCAACTTAGGATTTTGCTTGCTATTTGTACCCTCTCTACTCTATTTAATAGCTCAACTTCTCCAAGCAGCCTTCATCTCTCACAATGCACCAACACGGTTCAATCTTACCTCACTCATGGTTCAGGGGAAACACAGAGCAATTGAACAGTTTGTCTTTTTGACAAAACTGGGATTAGGAAGTGCAAAAAATTACAACCATTAAAGCCTACATAAGCATCTATTTACTTTTATAAACCACATTTCGCTGTAGTGGAGGAGAGTATTTTTAATAGGTTATAATAGTGACAAAATAGGAATATTTGGGAAGATGTAGAAATAAAATATAAAGTGGTATAACACAAAAGGCATTCCTTTCTCAAATGTGTACAGGATACCAACTGTCATGAGCTAACATTAATAGCCAGCTAAACCCAACCATCTGATTAAGCTGGTTATGTCACTTAAAGTTTAGGGTCAAATAATATTGTAAAGTATCGGAGGTGATGAAGACATGGACACAGAATAAAAGACACAAACGGTAGGATGTCAGGTAAAAGAAATGGAAGGTGCATGAAATTATGAGACAAAGAAATCAGATGAATGCTGAAAAGAGGCGTTCAGGACCAGGCTAGATGGGGCTTTGAGCAACCTGGTCTAGTGGGAGGTGTCCTTCCTCGTGGCAGGGAGGTTGGAACTAGATGATATTCCAACCTAAAGTGTTTTATGACTCTATGATACTAGCGATATGAAAATACACCACTGGCCTGATTCTCATTGGAATTATGGAGCCTTTATTCCTTTCTGTTTGTCTAAGGTGGCTTTGAATGAAAAAAAAAAAAAAAAAAAAAAAAAAAAGCAGGTTCCAAGAGTTTTTAAATGAAACAATGAAACGTAGAATGAAACCATAACCCCTCTACAGTTACTGGCACGACCTCATCTGCTTCAGTGCTGATAAGAATTGAAAACTTGTTAGTCAATAAAATTAAATTATTTCACACTGGAGCTGGTTAAATACAGAAAAAAAAAGTATTCATATTCCAAAAACTATTCAGACTAACTATGTTTCTAATCTCTTCATTCATCATTCATGCATATTCATCTGAACTCATTTTCATTTGCATGAACAGAGACTTTCACAACACACACTTGATGTGAACACCTTGGGATGTACATCAACAGCTCTATGTAATCTATTCAGAAAGCCAAGCCATTATCATGTGTACAAGGTAACCAGCCCCAAAGTATACATTGAAAGATACAGCGGGGAAATACCCCAGGAGAAGCCATAAAATGAAATTAAATTGCCATGAATGATTTGCTGAATGCTTACGAAGAAGAAATACACTCACAGAAACTGGAATCAACCTGCCAAATGATTTACAAACTGCAAAAAAGATTTATTTAATTGGATAAAATTATTGCCACTGATATGATTAACTTCTTGTTGGGAAGGTTTAGCTTGGGTTTTAGTTTGATCTGCTTGATACTGGAGAGCCTTAAAATTGCACACAGACAATTGGATTGGTTTTGTCCCAGGAACAGGTGTTTCAAAGTTGCTCTTAAAAATTAATCCCAAGTGAAAGAATAACCATTTCACTTCATTGAAAATATTATATGCAAACAAACAAATGGTACACAAAGAAGAGGAGGCCTTCCTTCTCCACTCATGTCTTGCAGTGGTAAATCTGAACACCAGATGTATTAGTACACAAGTCGCTAAGTAGAAGTTCACTACACCCATACTATCCTGACCAAACCTCTCTTACTAAGGAGGGAAATGAAAAACTGTTTTCATCCTGACTGCCTCATATGAATCTCACTGTCAACCGAGTATCAACTGCTAATGAAAGGTTCCTTCAGACTGCCTTGTACTTTACTCTGAATCAAAGTATCATGACTGCTTTCACCTGCTCCTGCCAGGATAATCATTTGAAAGTTGATCAAACATATCTGAACCAGTACAAGAGCAATAACTGATGGAGACGGATGCTGTCAGCTAGGAAGACGTCTTCACGCGCTATTTGTTCAGCACTTGTCACCTTTGGATCACAGAACCTCTGTGTGCACCTTTCTTTTTTATTATGACAACACTGCAGTCCAGTAGCTTTCATTCCTGAAAGCTTGATGAAAATACGTGATGATTTTTTGAAATATGAGAAGAAGCTGCTTATCTTTGGAAAGATGTTTTCTTTGATGCTGGTGTAAAAATGCATGGAATGCATCTAAACTCAATTAAGGAATATTTGTAGTATCACTTAACCTCTTACAAATGCTTCCTGGCCAATTGTAAAGAGAGCTGACATTTTCTTTGAACAGAAGAAAAAAGGAGCAGGGAGATCCATATTCAAACATAGTTCTTGTGAGAATATAGCCTGGGAAATTTCTTCCCAGAAGAGAGAAGTTTTAGGGCTGCCAACAAAATATAACAGTATGTAACATCATGTCATTGCTTAAGGGTTGGATATAGGATACCATTCATTACCAAGCCAAATCCATCTGACGATACTGGGCAGACTGCAAAGACATCAAAAAATATTTCTGCATTTTATTTAAGAATGTTACTACGGAGAAACACTGTTCCTTAGCTCACTCGTACTGCAGAGCATTAAAACAGGGTTTGAACACAGAGTCCTTCTCCCACTTCCCAATGAAAACATAACAAAGAGTTTTCATACTCTTGGACTCCTTAGAGTTGGATACTCAAGAAAATTTGCTGTGTTTTTTAGAGGTGGCTTCCAAATAATTTAATTTATTTAAGAGTTTCATTATGGCAGATAAACAGGAACATAGTGGCAAAAATCTGAGAAAGAACAGACTGTGTTACTGAGACACATCTCTGAGATCCCCAAATCTGAAGGAATATAGATCTTGTCACTTTGAATCAGGCCATTCCAATCTAAAGTAATTCATAAGATGCCTCAAGATGCTGTTACTATCTTACTATTTGAGTATTTTACGTCTCTGAAGTCATTAACAAAAACCAGCTCCTTTCCCCTCTGATTATTCACATCAGTATCTCTAGGAAATACATTGGTGGTCATACTTCAGCTCGTAATATGTCATGGTCCAGATACTTACAGCCCAAACTCCATCTGAATCCTAACTCTCACTGCTTGTTGCCTTTAGGCCTTCAAGGACTCTCAAGCAACAGAAAGCAACAGATGAGTGGAGAGAAGGTTGTGTGAATCATGGATCTCCATGTCCAGATCCATACTATGTCTCTCCAGGGTTGCTGGTTTTACCACACGGTCTGGGAGGAACAGGGAAGGGATAATACAGGGTAACACTTAGCACTTGCTTTCCCTACCTGTGCCAGTATTACTCATTCAGCTGAGACTGAACAACAGACAGCAATTGCCAGGAAAGTAATTTTCAAGGGTTCTCCAAGCACTAAATAAAAAGGTAACAGAAGTTGAATTGTTTTGGTTTTTTAAATGCAGTAGAACAAGGAAAAGTGAACACCAAAACACTCCATGCTTCTGAACTTCCAATATCAGCTACGTTCTTTCACTTATGGGGATGATACAAATGTGATATCAACAGGCTCTTTAAAGAATGGTAGTGGGTAACTACAAACAGAAAAACTGAAATATAAGAAAATTCTTTGACTGTTCTAAAAATGCTTACAAAGGAAGGGTGTGCATTTATTCAGCCAGTACTAGGATAAGGTCGAAGGTGACAGATGAGGAATTAAGCAGCAACCTGATAACATCAGCAGTATGAAATTCATGATGACAAAGTGTCAGCTGTCCTTGACTAACATTCAAGAATGGTAATGGAATTGCTACTGTACTGTGGATGATTTTCTCCACCACATTTTTCCACATTAGAGAAATGTGGTCAGTAATTAGATGAGTGGAGTTTATGCTGGCAAACATCTACTCAAACTTTAAGTGCATTGGCACAGCGTCTACACCACCGTCAATGCCACGCACAAAGCCATGCATAAGCTACCTTCAATGGAGTTTGGTCAAATATTCATGCTAAATACCCAGGTATTTGCCAGACTTCCTGGGAGGGATTTACAACCCATACTCCCAGGACAATATTGTTAGTACTGGCCATTATCTACTTTTCGTACAAAGGGTACAAACTGTTGACCAAAGGCTATTGTATCATGAGATAAATGACTTCCTGGAATTCCTAGGATAAAGGCCCTGGGAGATAACGCAATACATAATGACGTCAGGTGGCCTTTAGACTAAGTCTAAGATTCCATAAGCAGAAGAAATTGCAATTTCCTACACCGCTTATTGAATGGGGGTCCCAATCGGTCTGCCTTTAGCATCAAGGAAACAGCAGACTGGTGGGATTTGGAATTTTAAGTCCCAGTTCCTTATAAGGCTTTATTGCAAAATAATGAGCAAGCACATTAGCATATGTCTAGCATATATATACAAGGAGTCTTCTTTTACCTGTTCCCTCCTGACAGAAGCCATCAAGGTAGTGAACACACTAAACCGTATGAAAAAACACACTATTTTTTTAAATTTGTTTTTCCAAATTGTTTTATTTTATTTGCAAAGGGTTTATTCATAAAGATTTATCAGAAGGTGAGCACCCACTTTTGCACTTTTCCCAATTCACACTGTAAATGCTCTGCCCTTTTAACATCTAGGCGTTTTGATTTTGTTGTGTTATCTAAGTCACTGACTACAGCCAGTGTGGATCTGATAAATGCCCATATTAAACAGATTTGGAAATATTTTGCCTGAGATTTAAGAAGGCCTTTTGATTCCCTAATCTAAAAGTTAAACATCCCCAGCACTGGGAAGGAGCTGTTTATTGGACTGGGAGGATATTAAAGAAGGAAGGTCCTTGTGAATGGAAAAGCATAGGGCAAGATGAAGTGAATAGCAGGTCACCACAAGGACCAATATGAGGACAGCTTCTGCTCACACTGAGTATAACATAAAATAAGAACACACAGAGTGGCAGAAAAGCTCAACAACAATTAAAATAAAGGAAAGAGCAGTACCAAGTCTGTGAGTGATCTGAACAAACTAGGAAAGCATATGGGAAAATTGCTGGCTTCCTTATTGCAACCTGCAGAAATGCAGGTTAAAGAGACTTTTACAACAATAAAAACACTAAAAATAAATTAAAAAAAAATATATATAGGCTACAGAACTTTGTAAGAAACCTCCTCCTGATGAGTAAGTACAGTTTTATCAGTTTATTCTCTCCTGAGTGCTTATGCTTCAATGCTCAGAAACTCTTACAGAGGATTATAGCAGTAGTAAAAACACATACACATCCTAACACTTACATGCAGTGAAAAATCTTCACTTAACCTTCTCAATGGGTATACAAAAAATGGTCTACAAAATCTTGGTACACAAAAGCAAATTACAAGATAACATTGCCTTCACTGGTGGAGGGACCAGTCCCTTATTTGTAAAAGATTTCATGCACATTATCAACAAAAAGTTATCCCATATCTGAAAATATAGAGCTCCAGATAACACTTCGTCTTAGAATTACTAATTTTAAAATTATTTGAGAAGCTGAGGTTTTGTTTAGAGGCTTTGGAAACAGAAAAAACATACACAATATTTGAATAATAAAATTACTTGAGATACCGAAATACAGTCATCTCTAAAGATGCAACACTAAAAGTCTCACAGCCCACCATAGGGAGCTCCCAAGCAAAGACTACACAAGCAATACACCTCGGACACCGACCTCCCTAACTCACTCTCACTGCAAGTAACCTGTCACAATCCCACAGGGTCAAACCTGGAAGTGAATCTTACCTACATTCAGATGTTTATGCTAAATGAACAGGCTGGCTCACAAGCAGGAAGTTAAGCACATGCTCAAGCATTTTTTCAGATAAGGTCCTGAGTGACAATGCACTCATTACACAGGAAATGTCAGTTTTAAGCAAACTAAAAGCACGGGTCAGGCCCTAAGAAAATAAGAGTTTTAGTATAACCAAAACTGACCACTCTCTTTTCCACAATGGAAGTATGGATACAAACATGATTTGAACAGCTTTGGTTTTTACTCAAGCGATGATGGGCTTGGTCACTCACTGTGTTTTACTAGTCCCTTCAGGATGAACAATCTAATGGGGTAAGAGATTTCCTGGGAAATCTTCTATGATTCAGTTCTTTCACTTAGACTTTATCTGCGTCTGTTTTGTTCTAGTACAGATCACCACTTATAATCCTCTTCCAATTCACTGAATATAAGCAAATAAACAAGAAGCCAAATCTTTTCCTCTAGCACTTAGTATAAGAAGAATATTATATCATTTTTCCTAAATACCTACTTAAATACAGAAATTCTTCATTTCTGTACTTAAAAGCCATGTCACAGTAATATCCTTAACAATTACATCCTTATTCCTTAGTAGCTGGAAAGGAGGACCACCTTCTAGAGACCAGTAAGCCGGAATGACATTAACTTGACCTACAAGAAAATTCTATTATTAGAAGCACTAAGAATACAACTGTGAAAACAAGCAAAATTTCCACTTAAATCATTTGGAAGTGAAGCACACTCATTACTTACAGTATCAAACAAAAAAAAAGATAGACAGTCTTCAATTTAGAAACCCAACATTTTTTTATATTATTACAAGCATTTTGGGGGAATTCATCATCTTACACTTGTTTCCCCAAACAATATAGATGTCACCTTTGGTTTTCAAACTGCTATTTAAAAAAACCCAGAGATAAAAAGGCTTTTGACGATGACAGAGAAAACAAAATTTGCATGTGGAGTAGAACTAACAAGGACCGGAGTAAATCAAAACCGGTATTTCTAAGGGGTTTAGGAGGCACTACAAAAGTAATGAACAAAATATTCTCATGGCCAGATTACGGCTTACAGTAGAGAACGCAGCATCTGCAGAGCACAGTGATCTTAAACAAGGCTGTCTCAGACTTTCCATTAAAAGACCATATTTCCAGGAGCTCACGGCTCCCTCAATCTTTAAGGCTTTGGGCTGAAAGTTTTGAAAATAGCTCTGACTAAGGATGAACTTTTTGAGAAATGTTGACCTAAAACAATTCTTCACTTTCTCAGGGATGAGAGGATGAATACATTTCTTCCCCCATCCCCTCCCGCCTCCTTTTTTCTTTTTTTTTTTTGTAATAAAAAACACCTTTAACAGCTGTTTGGTGGAGATGCTACAGCTCCCTCCATGACTCAGATCAGGATTTGGAAACACAGCATATCAGTTGCCATAGTATCAATATTCTGTTGTTCTTGTGAAAATGTCCACAAATTCAGCCAAGTTATGAGCTTCTACAAATCTGCCCACACAGCCCAAGTGGAAATGCTGACTGTGTAGTAGATAATAAGAAGCAAGTTCCACCCGCTCAGACCTGTTGGGCCAACTGAAACGTGTGAGCCATGTCCTTCCAAATTGCAGGTCCATCCCCTGGCAGACCTTTGCAAACCTTTCTGCCTGTGCGCTGCCACCAGGCCCACTGCCTAGGAATGAAAGCAGTAAATTTTTCCCCTCCTGTGCTTTTTATTGCCTCCGTCTGTTATCCTTCCTCTCCTCGGTCATGGGTAGAAAGGAATATTGCAAATTATCACAGTGGAATGAGGAACAGGTAGCAAAGTTTGGGGATGACTGGATGAAGTAGCTCAATTAAAAAGTGAACAGCAGAAGTTGGGTCACATAATGAAGAACAACAAATGGCAGCAGATTGTCCAGTGCATCCAAGGATTTTGGCCTTGCCAGTACCTCAGGCAATCACTACGTTTCTAAGTGCAGCTCTACAACAACATTTCCAACAATTCTGAAGTTTTATTTCCCTCCACAGGATGACATTATAAATATTAAGGCTGGGGTAAAAAAAAAAAAAACAAAACAAAACAACAACAAACCAAAACAACCAGCCAACACACCCCTCTATAACTTTACTTCAGCACCTCGGCAGTTTTTAACTATTAGATGTTCATCCATTTGAAGCCATTTCATGCAGTGTACCAAGACGCCAATAGCCTGGGAACGCATCACAACTACACAGGAAACGAGACTGCCATCTTTAAGATCCTCTCTCATTTGTAGCAGGAGCTGAAAACAGGCAGCGCTTGAGGAAAGGAAAAAACATGTTCTTAAGGTTTAAAAATGTCCTCTTCAAGTACAGAGGTCTGGTCAGCTTTGACCACAGCCTGTATGATGCTGACAAGATCACCCTGAACTTTTCACTGCTGAACTCTGGCTGTCTAGCCCTGAATTTCTGAAAATCCAGATTTTCTGAGATCACAGAATCTGATTTATGAAAGGGCTGAGAATTCACAACTGCAGCTACACATCTGCTTTCCCTGTAAGATGTGCAAAGTATTCTGAAATGTATCAGATTTAAGGAATCTCAAATTGGATTGATAAAATTAGTGATCACTTTTACCTTGCACTCACCATTTTTTCTGACCCTGTGTGTTAAATAGCTAAAATACATTAAACAGTGATTAATCAAAGGATTAATAAATTACCCTCTTATGGTAGCACTATAGAAAGGTACTTGAGGAAGCTGATAATCATGCATTCAATGCTGGATGGAATGGTGTGCAGCAAATAACTCAGAGGCATACACTGAGCAATTCAGATAAAAAGAAACATTTCATAAAGCTCCTATTCAGTGTTGTCTATTGTATATGTTAAAGGCGCAGACGACTTATAGAAAAAAGTAGTAGAAAAAATCATGTAATTTAATATTCCTGTCAGGATGTGGAAGAACAATCGGAAAAATTACAAGAATTAGGATTGCCTATGTATTTTTTTGTTTTCTCTACACTTGACTTTACAACCTTAGCACACTTGTAACAAAGCATATGATATACTGGCTTACCAAAAAACAATTTTCCACTTTTGAGTACCTCCGTGTCAGGGATTTGTAAACACCTTTTTGTAATAAAGCTTCCAGTATTAAAAAAAAATCAGGAACTTTTAAAAGTTTGTATTTAAAAATATTAGTTCATTATACATTTCTAGTAACTTGGAATACTGAACCTGCCTTTCAAAACTACATGAAAATGCTATCATTTATCACGTCAGAGTAGAAGACCATGTTCAGTGGCTCATTTAGGAGGGTATGGGGGTAGAGGCCAGGAATCTGAAACTATCCACTTTAAAAAGTCTCCCTTCTTTAACTTGAATCAATTAAGGAAATGGTTTGCCATTAAATTATGGCTCTCCCACACACCATTTAAATACACACTTGACTCCCATTGAAATGGTCAGTTCAACTTAAATTAGATTGAACTGTGCATAAACAAAAGGCTACCTGAGAGCACAAAACTCCCATAGCACCCTCTGCTGATAAAGAGGGAATGGGATTAACATTCATACAGAGCAATTCCACAGAACAGGCAAAGTAACAGAGAAAAGTGAAAATGGGTTTTCATCGCAGTTCAGAATTTAAGCTGCTGCTTTATAAAGGGACCCTTTCAAGACATTTACACTCAAAGGCCCAATCCTGTAGTCCTTACTTTGGCAAAATTCCAGCTGAAGTCAATGGGAATATTGCCTGTGTAAGGACTATTCAAAATTAGTCAAACTGTCTGAATATCATTCAATCAGCTCTAATCACTGCATTGAGAATAAAGGCCGTAATTTTGGCATTTTTTGTCACTTTAAATTCTTCAACAAATACTTGCATTATTCTCTGTAAATCATCTTGCCAAGCAGTATTTGTCAAATAATTGGACAATTTTTTTCCATCAACCATTGAATAAATTATGAATAACAAGCACTGATTTAACCATGTGACTCCCATCAGTCAATTCTTAAGTTTCCTATGAAGGGCTTAACTGGGGGTTTTATTGGTGGCTTAAACATTAGAGAAAATCTCATTCAACAAGAACTACTCAGCTACCTTTATACCAGTATTGACAGTGTAAAGGCTAAATCTAAATTGTGATTTACTTTTTTAATTGTACAGACTACCATAAATGTTAGCATTTTTTTGACAGAATGTCTGATTTTCCTCATTCTTCCGAATTCAAAATATAACCTTTAGGAAAAAAAAATATGCAAAGCTTTGCTTAGGAGAGATGATATATGTAAAGAGACTTAATAACTTTTGTTAGATTAACAGATATACTTGGAATAAATATTTATTTTCTCTCAGGCACATAAGCCTCACACAGGCACAATAGCTACACTACCAAATTATTAGCAACAGCATTTGTGCCTCCTATACAACAAATTTTTTATTGGTTCTTCCATATTTGAGATAAACACTGATTAGAAATATCAGGGTCATTAGGAAATGTTAAAGGAAGAATAAAGATGCAGCTTTATTATATTTTAGCTCTGTTTTAATAAGAAATTAAAATAGAAATTAAATAGACATTTAAATAGGCATTTAAAATAGAAATTAAAAATTTTGATTAAAAATTATGTGAAAGAAAAAATAATTTAACATTAGAAAAAGATCTATTACTGTGCAATACAGTGCCAAGAGAAAAATCTTGGGTTTATCTGAACTCCTATAGCAGCTGTAGTTACTATTACTAGAAACAAATAATTTTGGATACTAATGGTCTCATCTCTAATTATTCTTCAATAATACCTATTCCCCCCAAAATGGCTCATACCCTGTCAAGCTGGACATGCACACAAGGCAATGGCAGCCACAAACAATGCCAAGCAAATGAATAGCCAGGGTCTAAGGTATCCCTCTCCTCCTCTCCGCTCGGAGATGGACACATTGACTACTTAAACGACTTTCCACTCGAGCCAAAACAAAAAGCATAATAATAAGGTGAAGACACAAGAGCAAAGGAGATGAGCAAGAAGATTGCGTTCAGAGTTAATAAAGCAATGGTGATTGGTAAAAAAAATTGAAATCTTACAGGGAAAAAAAATGAATTATAGAAGGAATTATTACTCTGCAGTAGCTTGCCCTACAGGAGAAACGTGGATTCCCTCTCTCTCTCCCCCATGTGGAAATATCTATATGCACATTTTCTTGTATCGCATTAACTCTCATTAACTTTGTGCTTCCCTCTCACTAATTCACCTTTTATTTCAGGTTGTATCAGGAAGTGCAATTAGCTGCATCAAGCATGTCTTCACTATGCAAATTATTTAGCTGGTAACTATGTTTATAATTAAGCGGTTTAACACCACTTCATTATTCATCTTTTCAGTTACTTACAACTGAAAGTTGTTGCCAAACTTCAATTGTTTTCCATGCCAGGTTACTGTCTCAGGAAGAAAATCTTCTGGAAAGCTTCTGTGAAAGCCTTCTGTGTAAGTGGAAAAACTGTTTTGTCTACATTCAAAAACTTGTGCCTTTCACTGATATTGTTGGTTTGACAATTGAAGAGATAAAATCTGGGCACATCCTTCTACACATGCTCAAGGGAGTCTTGTTAGAGTTGGCAGATTTAAAGCCTCTGTCTACTGCTAATATGTTCCATCCTCCCAGAGCTCTGAAAATAAAACCACATCAACTATATTTTAACCCCAGCAGTTGACTGTTCTCTATCCTTGTCCTGAAAGTCTATGTGGGACTTTTTCTGCAACCAGAGGATACCAGTGTAAGAAGCACAGGGACTGAGATCAGAAAAGCTACGTCTTTAGTCTTCCACTGCAGCCCAAGATCTGGGCGACACAACTCAGGCAGTTTTAACAAGACCCCCAAGTCTGCCAGAAGTTCAGTGTAGGTAAAACACCTAAGTGTTAACTCAGTTTTCCAGGAAGATTTTACAGCTCCCACTAAGCTGTATGCTGCAGAGACTTAGAGGCAGGAGGCAAGTTCCTCACCTTAAAGCTAATTTGGCCAAGACAACAGATGAGCAGGCACATCATGACAGCAGTACGGGCATTCGAACTGCCTCCTGTGCTCTCACTGCTCCCCTTTTCACTCCTTGGTGCCTAAGCAGAACAGTTAAGAAAACCTCCCTCATGTTTTTTAATAGAAAAGGAACTGCGAAAGGTAGGAGGAAAGGCTACACTGGAGAAAATTGGGATGAGACAGGAGAAATCTGCATTCTGCAGCAAAATATAGGAAGAAACTTTGCATTGACTGTAGAAATTGATCCTAACCAACACTCAAAAAAGAATGCATCTCTAAAGACACATGTGGTATCAATTCTGGCACTTCCTAACCTTCGCAGCCTTGCTTTTGTAATTACGTTGCTTTACTGTAGGTCTCTGCTATAATCACCCTGGTTTTTCACATTAAAAAGGCATTGGGGTAGATTCTCTACTGGTGTAAACTGGCACGGTGCCATTGATTCTAGTGGAACTGTGCCAATTTTCATCAGCTGCAAATCTGGCCCATTCTTGTTAATTTACTTGTAAAGAAGCTCCCCACATGCCTCTAATCATTTCTATTTTCCCCCTTGACCCTTCCTGTGTTTGAGGCTGGGCTTTTATCTTGGAAGCGTAGTGATAAAACGTTTTATTTTGTTTCATCAGCAAATTGGGATGTCATTAGTCACCACTCCCAGCCTCTCCTCCGAACACAGAATTCACAACAGGGTGCAGCACAAAAAGCTCTGTACCAGCGCTGGCCCCGGCCGTGGTGTGGGAAGGGAGGCACCGAGCAGCCTGTGTGGCCACTGGGGCTCCCAGACCCACTCTGCCCGGCCTCTCAACAAGAGGTGGCCCATGCTCTGCCTCAACAGCAGTTTAGACACCTTCGCAACCGTCCTAGGACATTCCACCAACTGATTTACTTTTCTACTAAAATCTGTTGCTTTCTATCATCAACCTAGTTTTTCCCCCCACATTGGCTTTATTTGCGTCACGTTAATTATCAAGTTTTTCTTTTATGATTAGCTGTGTTACTGGCTACTGTCTAAAACCTCATCTAGTATTTTTTGTGGAACTCATGACTTTTTGATAAAACTATATATGCTCTTGTATTGCCAGCCTTCTCCATTAAACTGTTAACCTTTAAAATCTGCTATAAGGCTGGAGCAGCAAGATATACTGTTGCAACAGTCACAGTTACTTCTCCTTGGTATTATCCTCCAGCCAGGTTCTTTATAGGTTTTTTTTATCTTTTAACGATTTTATCAATTAAGTTCCCTGACACCAAAGAAAGGTTCCCCTTTTTTTCCATTCTAATTCCTGGAATCATTCTCAGAACCATTTCCCCAAAAACAGTTTTGTACGAAGCTGGCTACCTTCACTTTTCCTCTATTGTATCACATTTTGCTGATTAATTACCTAAGTTTTAATAGGAATTCAGTTAGCCATTCTTTAGCTCCTTCAGATTCCTTGGATGAATGCCACATGTTCTGACTTTCACTGTCATTTAATTCCATGGGCTGTTGCAAGCCCCGTCTATACATCACTGCTTTTGGCAACACTTGCTGTTTGTAAATAGGAGACGCTCGGGCAGGTAGTTTCTCATGATCTGCTCTGCTGAAGTTCTGAACAATCAAAATACTCTGTTTCTGCATAAGCTCTTTGTCTTTTCAGCTTGTTCCCTTTGTGCCCTGGTGACTCCTCGTGCATTTCCAGCACATTATCACTGTAACACAAAACATTCCTCAGACTTCCTCTGACTTATTTGAGATTAATTACACTTGTATTACAGTGATGCGGCTTTGAAATAATAACAAAAACCTATTATTTAAAAAACACACCAAAAGTTGCATTCCAAGTTTTAGATGTGTTACAAATCTTAGGTTTATAATTGTTTAGTTTACATCGTGTTGTGTATCACATTTTGACGTGACATTGAACTGTGTCATCTACCTCTACTCACATTCTCCTTAAAGTCCCATTGGAGAATAAAAGAGTCTTTGCTTTGTGCTCTTTACTGTTGTACTTAACCTAGTCAAAGCAGTATTTAGCCCACGTATTCTCTTACAGTCCCATACACTCTTCACTTTTTTGCCTGAAAAAAAACAACTATGGGATTTATAGAATAACCTCCCACTTCCACTTCCCAGTCTGTCTTTCCTACGCAGTATACAGAAATGAATTATTGTACCTCATTGATTTTTTTCATGAGCACCATATTTCACAAGTGATAAATTATACCCATTTTATCTTGATGCCAGACATTAAGCCCTACTCAGAGTTTCCTTTAAGTTCCTTATATCAGTATTTACTATTTTATTAAGCAGGTTTCTACTAAGTTTCTACTATGTTTTACTATTTTATTAAAATGTTCCTCTTTAAAAGTGTCTTTTAACTTTTGCTGCATCACAGCTGCAATTGCTTACCATATGTCCTATTCTTGGGTATATTTTGCAAAGATGAGAGGTTTGAACAGCACATAAGAAACAGGACATTTTCATCCGAAAACATTGAGAAAAGCAAAATTGTGGAAAAATACTCTTTCTTGTGAAGAATGTTTTTTGCTGCATACACTTTTGTTCTATCAGGAAACATATAGTACTAAGAAAGAATAAGAAATATTTTTGCTTTGTACAAGTTGTTCATGAAACAAAGAACAGAATACTATATTGTTCAGGTACCTTAATTTTTTTTAAGTTGAAAATCTGTATAATACACAGGGTGGAAAAAAGACAGGAAAATATTCTAGGCCTAGGCAAATGTCTCAAGAGCGGTTTGCCAAACCCAATACATTCAGATTAGCAACAAAAATTGAGGGATGACTTGATGACAGTGTTAATGTATCTTTTCAAGGAGAAAATACCAGTTAATAAAGAGCTCTTCAGCCTAGCCGAGAAAGGCATAAAAAGAGCAAATGGCTCGAAGCTGATGCCAGACAAATTCAAATGAGATATAATAAAGAGTAACAGCCATGATGATTAACCACTTGAACAAACAACACCCCCCAAGTTATGAAATTTTTAGACAAAAATTTAGACAAAAACTGAATGGCTTTCTGAAAGATATGTTTTAATCAAATGTTTAAAGTTCAAAACTTTGCTAACTGCATAAAATTCCTTGCACAATCTTAAAGGTCAGACTGGATGATCAAATTGCGCCTCAAACCTGAAACTTTTAACATGTGGCAAGACTTAAGTTTCCAAATCACACAATCATTCAGAACAACCGCTTGTTTGTTATAATGGTCTTTTTTTGCATTCTCTTAAAATGGTAATTTTGTGAAACAGTTTTCTAACCCTCTGTCTTGTTATACAAAAGGTGAATTTCCCTACAGACAGATCAGGTAAAAAGCAGGTGAAAGTTGCATTTAAAAGAGCACCTCTGTTTCAAATAGCATTTAACATAAAAAGGGAGACAGAAGGAGAGAAAGAGACACAAACTCCAGCCCTGGAAGTATTAAAAGCATGCTCTGAAAAACTCTGTGATGACAGTTTGAAGAAAGCAGCTTTTATGTGCTACTGAGCCCACCTCTACAATGTCTTTTAAATGAAACTGTTTACCTAGAAAATATAAGCAAGGGCCAGAATCTGGACGAGAAGAGGCACCTTTTGATTGCAGACACTGAACTGAATCCTTAACTAATAAATTGTTCCACACCTTCGTCTGAAACAAGAAAAGCAAAGGTCTGCGTTTTCTCACAAGAATGCACAAGCCCCCTCAAAAGCAATATGGTTTTCTACATCTAAGTCTCAGTATTTGTTGACTTAAAGAGTTTGTATGAATGACAATGCACATCACTGGTTTGTTACTTCTGTCATCTGTGCTACTGAGTGTACCTTGACTCAGATCAAAGTTGAAAGCTTCTTAAAAGATACACAGACCACAATGTGACAAATAGCATGCTTTGTTTGACACAGCAAACAAGAAATTACTTTCATCAACCCAGGAAAAGAATCCTGTGTTTTCAGTGCTAATTCTGAAGACCGCAGTGATGGAACCAGAGCTTTACTTCATCCTCAAGGAATGATGACCTCTCCAAAGACAAACAGAGAGGAAGAAACAATATCAGCGCATTAAATGCTGACAATGGTATGAACTCGAGGCTTGTACTCTACAGTACACATTTGTACAAAATTCCCCCTTTACATAATTAAACAGATTTCACACAAAGTGGAAAATGTCTGCATTAAGCAAATATTCATCTAACAGGAAATTACACATGCGGCACTACACAGATACATCCAAAACTAAACACTCACACATCTACAGTATTACACAACCCAGTAGCACCCACAGTTAATACACAGGCATCAGAAATATTGCAAACTAGGTGATTTGGTTTTGTTCTTTTTACATAACATTACCTAAGTAATTTCCAATGCATTCTTATAAAATATTTGAAAGTTTTTACAAACATAAAGCACTTCAGATCTATAAATCCTAATATGCACATTATTAAAGCAAAAAAAAAAAAAAGTTCCAGAAATGTACATACACAAATTTCCCTTTAAATTAAGCTTTTCTTCCCTGAGAAGGAAATAACTTTTACCAAATAGAACAGATTTTGAATTCAACTATAAACCTTTTCACTGACTTGAAAGGGCTTTAAATGGACCTAATAACATCCCTACTACCCTTACAAACTCAAACTATGCAGCTTTCCTACTGTGTTGGAAGCACAAGCTTGAAAGTTAGCAGAAACTGACAGAAAATGCAAAAAAGTAAACAAACAGCACAATAATGAAAAATACATTGTACGTGTCTGTACACACATATAAACACATATATATTTCATATATATGTGAACAAATAGTAAATGAGGTAAAACATTTTCAAACTTCTGAGAAGAAAGAGCAGACGCTGTATTTTTATAATTAAGGATGTCTGACTCAGTTCTCTTAAAAAAACCCCTTTAACTGGCCAACTACAAAGCTCTGCGACATAGTGTTCCTTGCTGAGTCAAAGGCATGGCTCACATGTGCAGATTTGCCAAAACCTGCCTTCTTCAGCCAGCAGAAGTATTTCAAGCTAGAATTCCTCATTAACACATTCAGACTCAGGTCTCATCATTTATGACAGCAGTGCACTTGATTCTTACAAGAATTATTGGCTTGTACACTTTCTTCAGTATAAACGTCCTTATTTGTAGTGAAAAAAAAAAAAAGAAAATCTGTATCTTTACACATGCAAAGGTCATTACCCATCCTACTCACTGTCCACACCCTGGAGCTTGGTTTGGAGTGGAGACAATAACACAGTCTAACATCACTGTAACAATACTACATAACAACCCTTCCAGGGATAAGCTTACAAAAGGTATAGCACTCACTATTCTTGCCGTTTACAGCACAGGCTTTACTTATCATGTAAGCACCTATCATTTACTTCTACGTTCTTTTCAAATACATTGATATTTTTATTGCACTTCCCTAACATGGCAAAGTGTAAAAACATTACAGACAATATCACGTTACGAAGACCCAGTTTCAGTGAAGCTCATTCCAGTTACTATCCTAGAAAGTTTATGTCAAACCTTTGCTAGCATCGCTGTTTCTGTACCAGGTTTATTCGACTCACTCAATTTATCAGTTCTACCTGAAAAGTTACTCTCCTGCCATTGATGGCAGCAGGCCACCTGCCTCTCCTAATTAGCAGTACCATGCTCGGTTGCAGCTCTACAAGAAGAAAATGAATTAGCTCTTCAGCTAGTGCATTTTGTTCTTGAAGACCAGAAGCTGTTGAATCTGCATCTTACTCATTCAAAAAGGCTTTAAAACTTACTGCCACTGTATGGTACCTCAGATGAGTGCTGCTAACCTGTGGCTAAAATTCTCATTTTTACTAAATCTTCTTAAAAAGAATTCTGTAAAACTCAATCATTCTAGACAGATTCATGATTTCAGCACTATTTAAACATACAATTAACATTTAAAAATTATACATATGGATAAAACCAGGTATCATTAGTCACTTATTAGTCACCTTCAAAACAGGCAGCATGTTCATTATGTTAATGTCCTTGGGAGTGTTTAAAGCAACCTTTTGCATTTGAAGTGGAAGCTCATGGTAAAAGGTGGCACTTAATAAGAAATGGCAATTACTGAGCCATGTTACTCTCCAGAAGATTGCAGTATGAATTTTAATTTCTTCCTGACCATATCAGCTAAGGCTAATACAGACATTGTAGTTTAGAAGCAGTAGGAAGTATAGTAAAAGTGAAAACCAAAATAAGAGACGACACTAATCTTCTCTGAGTTTCAATTAAGGGCCAGCACCTCTGGATTAAAGGCCTATTTTAATGAAAAGCCTTAATTAAGCATACATGTGTACAGGATCACCTTAATGAGGTATGACAGAAATGGAAGAGAAGGCAAACATTATTTTAAAAGACGGCTATTAGCAACTTTAAGAAACTCAGTCAAGGATTCCTTTAAAAAAAAATGTTAAAGAAAAGGTAGTGCAATACTGAAAAGACACAAGAATGCTAGACCAAGTTCAAGCACAAAACAGTGAAAACAAAATAGGTACGAACGTTATTTTTCAGCATTTTCGTATTCAAATTGATACATACTAATGATTTTTCTACATATCAATGGGTTTATTTTTGCAAATATTACAGCATTTACACTTTCATTTAAATTTTAGACAGCAGAAAATCAAGTTTTCTACTTTATTTGCTAATTCAAACTTATTACTAAAAATCTTCAAAATTTTATATTGTAAAATATCCCTTTATGGTATTACTAAGTCAGGTTTGGTGTCAGGTTAACCTGCAAGCTCACTTTAAAAACCATTATTTTATCTTTTTATTTCTGACCTTAGAAACAATCAGTGATTTAATGTCATTTTAAAGATAGCCACTTCAGTTGCTTTTTATATCTTCCCCTACAGTATACAGTGGTATTCTCATTTGCAGATTTGACTTTAAAGTAATTACTTATAATTACAGAGAATAAGTGCATCCAGTGGCTTAATCACTCCATTTATATGCTGCTCGAACGATTACTCTCAGGACAGCCTCACTGCTTTTGCTCAGATAATGTCAATTCCACAAGAAAATGGATTTCTGAAGTCAGTAGCAGCTGAGAAGGATTCTGACAACTATTTGAACCCAGAAGATTAAAGAAATGGCACACCTAAACTTGAGGCAGCATCTGTACCTGTCCTCCTCTTGGGAAATCAAGGGCCGCCAAGTGTGAACAACCAGGAAAATGGCCAGAGGAAGCCTACACTCCTACTAGGGGTTAACAGTACCTTTGCATAGTTCTGGATCTGAAAGGAGCAGATCAGTGGTTATTAAAAACACGGGCAGTGCTTCTGGGTGAGGGAAGCCACGCTTTGAAGCTTAGGAAGTCCCTGAAGGAACTGACATTGTACACTAACCCCGCTCTGACAATCTCCCTGAGCCATCTGCTTGGTGCCATGGCCAAAGATGGGACACTAGGTGACAACGATGTTTAGTTTGATTCACATGAGCACCGCTCGCCTGTTCTCTTTGTATATAAATTATTTGTTAATAATGGTGACTGTACAGAATTGACAAAAACACACAGGTCATGCAGAATGGCAGTGGTGTAGCTTGCCTTAAAATTTAAAGCCACTAATGTGTAATTTCAAATGGGCCACCCTGACTTAGCTAAATGGAGGGGGAAATGTAAAGTCCCCCACCCAGCCATGCTTAGGAAGAGGTGCTATCACGACTATCAAAATAATCACCTCAAAGGTGGTTTTTATGCCAGAGCCATCCATGACTGAACTGACCCCCAGTGGATCACAAAACAGCAGCCAAACAGCACTAATGCAACACAAATAGTGGCTCAGTGTTGATCACAAACCAGGGAGGCTACTTAAACAGATGGCCAAAGACTGTGCATGCCTGCTACCATAGCATCATAGCACGGTTAGAGTTGGGAGCCACCTTAAAGGCCACCTAGTCCCAACATCCCTGCCATGAGCAGGGACACCTCCTGCTAGATCAGGTTGCTCAAAGCCCCATCCAGCCTGGCCTTGGACCACCAGAGGAAAGCTTTGAGAAGCTGGAGAGCTCTGCCAGAAGGCCACTGCTGAAGGAAGCCCTTCCATGTGTAGTAATCGTAGGGACTCACTCTCATCTGACCACCTGCCAGTTTAAAAAAAGCTCTTAAGTTAAAAACATGCATTAAAAAATGAAAAATGAAGCATGAAAAACACTCTTCAAGTTCAAACTCACATGGAGACCAGAGCAGCCATCAGTATGCACTACCAACCACCAAGCTACAACACGGACACTGTTGCTAAAGGCGAAACCACTACACTAACCAGCAAGGACAGGTCAGAGGGCAGCATGGAGCTTTGGTGTTGGGGGAAAACCATCACGGACGTCCCTGCGAGCAGCCACTGGGGCCGGCGGCTGTTCTCACCCTTGGGCCAGCCCCTGAGGCGAGGAGCGGCGCGAGGCGCCCGCCCTCCAGCGCCCTTTCTCGCGAGCGCCCTTCCTCGCGCCCGCCCTCACAGCGCCTGCCCGCGCGCCCGCGCAGCAGTGCCGCCCGCCGCCGCCAGGCCGGGGAGCGGTGTTGCCTGGCAACGTGGCCCCGGAGGCGGGAGGCGCGGAGGCGGCGGCCCCCGGGGCTGAGGGGCCTCTGTCCGGGCGCGGGTTGTGAGGTAAAAAAGGTGAAAAAGAGCAACAAGGCCGGGGACAGGAGCTGGCGCGAGGCCGGGGGCAACGGTGGGGGTGCCGTGAGGTTGCCCGGCTGCGCAGCCTGGTTGTTTGGCAGGGGGCGAGGCCCTTATTCCGCCCGGGAATAGAGCCGTGAGGGTGACGGCGGTGCCACTCTGCTCCCCCAGAGGTGGAAGGCGGTGTGGTGTCCTAACTCGGGGAGCACACGGTTGTCTGTGGTAGCAGGAGGAACAAATGTGCACCAAACAGAGCAGCGTCGCAAGCGGTGGCTCGTGTTTGCCACAGCCAGCGTTACAGGGTGTCACCTCGCCCTCTGCCAGCATCCTCTCCCCTGCCGAGCCACACCACAGGTTGCCCTGCAGTACTGATGAGGATGCTGAGGTTGCAGTGGAGAAGCTTGAGCCCCAAAGGGCTGTTAACGTCATCCTTGCACTCTGTGTCACAGGCTTGTCTACCATAAACTAATCTGGCAGATCTGGGATTTATCGCGACAGCCATATTTTGCCTTTGGTTCAATTGAAATTGAACTCGGTTGCTTGAAATTTGTGATTACTGCCATTCATTTTTAAGCTATTCCATGTATGTTATGGGTAGCCAACTGGGGGTGAGATGAGGCTGCCAGGGACAGCTGATGGTTTGTGAATCCAGAGTTAGTTTCTGTGCCTGGAACAGGTGTTAAGCTGTCCCCAGTGGCAGGCCTAGGAGAATGGGAGTGAAATTGAATGTTTCTCTTTGCTATTGACGAGGCTGCTTCTGCTGAGAAATTCAAGTTCTTGTATATGTCTTTGTAGACCCACAGCGACTCATGTAAAAACAGCTAAAGATTATCAATGGAGCATCGTGATTTCTACAAGGTATGATTTCACAACTTTTAAAATAAGGCAGAAGGGTGGGGAGAAATGGAGGAATAGATAAGCCCATTCCCTGTATAAAAAGAATATATTCTTGTTTATATTTAGTGTTCTGGAAGGCAGGGTTAGCCTTTAGGACTGCTTTTAATTATACTGAAGTAAAAATGTGTTTGGGCATGCCAAACTTTTATAGTCCATAATGAGTTTATTGCATATAATAATTATGGCCTCAGAAATTAAAATTTAAAAATTGCTGCTATTTTATTTAATATAAATGATAAATCAAAGATTTCATTTGCCTTCTTAAGTTAAAACTACCATGTGTCAGAAACATCAATCTTAAATTTCATGTTATGGTAATTGTATGTTAGGCTTCAAGTATGGGAGTTGCATGTGTATAAGAGCCTTTGACAAGTCAAAAACATTGGCTAAGAGCAGAATTTAGTATTATATATATGTTTTAAAATCATTTATAACAATAATTATTTACCTTTTTTTTTCCTTTTTAGGGCCGCTCCTCCAAGCGAGAAAATATAGCAGTTTCTGCAGTTGCTTTACAGGATCATATAATACACAGTCATCACCTACAGGATCTTTCATTAGCAGATCCTTTTAAGTCAAGGACAAGGAACACCAAGAACGTTTACAAACCTGTGAACAAAGAAATGGTCAGAGCAGTAGTGGATACTGGACTAAGAAAAAAGAGCACACAGCACAAAATCAAGGAAGATACAGAAAAGGAGTATGTTCTTGATCCCAGTCCTCCAAGGCTAACATTAGGTAAACCATTATATTCTGATTTTTAAATTTTTGCTTTTATTTAAAATAATTATATTAAAAATAATTATTTTAAAAGTAAAAATGAGGATGCTTTCTGTTCAATAAATAATTTAATGCTAACCAGCATAAAATCTACTTTTAAAATCTGTAAAAATTCAGCAGCTTATGCCATCAGGTAAAAACTTGTTTAAACAGTGGAATTGCCATCAGTGGGTTGAAAGTGTCTTTTCATATCTGACATGTATTAAAAATATTCTTGTGACAATGAAGGTAAAAATGAAGAACCTAGTGCCTCTTGATGAAGAATTCTTCCATGAAGAGGCGGGAAGTATTTTACACTTTCTTAATATGTTTTCTATATTGACTGTCATAACTTTCTTTACCTTATATTCTTAGGCAAACATCAGTGATTTAGATATTGTATTTATTTGGGGGAATGCTTTGGTATTAAGATTTTTTTAAAATCTATTTGAAATGGTTTGTTTTATTCCTTATTCAGTAAAGAGACATTTACTAGTGCTGCATTAAATGTATTCTTTGTTAATATATACCCACCTTTACTCAAAGTTAAAAAGGTTTGTTTTTACAATGGTCCTGGGGCTAAACCTGAGAAGAATTAACACCTGTAGTTAAATACGTTTTTCAAATTTAGAAGCAAACATGCAACAAGATAAAAGTCACAGATGTGAGGGCTTGGAATGATGCCTGGTGAGAAACTCACTTTTAAATAGTATTATAATAATACAGTTGTACAGCAGTGACAGACAATATTGCTTAAAATAAACAAAGCCAGGGAGCATCTTATCAGACCAGGAGTCCAAATGTGCTTCCTGCCTATCGGTTTCGCTCTTGTATTTCCCTTTTCTAAAGGTTTCTACAGTATTCTTGCTGTGAATATCTCCTTGTCTCCGTCCTTTTAGTTGTCACTTAGCTTTTCTTAAAGGACCTTCTGGCTCAACAGTTTGCAGTTTTAAGCATAATAAACTTTCATCATCATTAATATTTATTTTATTTACTCTTTTTCATACAAATGCCCTTAGGCCTCTCTGAAGATCATGTTGCCTTTGCTATAGTAACTGTCACAGTAGTCCCGGCTCTAAAGAGAACCATGTAAATCAATGAGGCTCTGTACAAGCACAGGCATCTGCCTCTTGGAATCAGCTGAAGGTTAAGAGGGTAACTTAAGATAATACACAACAAGTGAATGTAACAAGTGATAGGACAAAGGTAGTAAGACAAGATGATTATTACTATGTTTACATGGTTACAATTCTAAAGATGGGAGGGGTTTTTTTTTTGGTTCTTTTTTAAGAGGAATTTGAAAGAGAAGAGGATACTGGGGGAAAAAAAGCAGAGAGGTACTGGGGTTAATGCAAATATAAATAATGAGTGATTGTGGAAGCTGAAAGTTGTGATGAAAAAATGCAGCCCAAGTGTGAGCATGTTCTCTGCAATTATAAGAAAGACGAAGTATTTTCTCTTTAAATCACAGCATTGACTGAAATGTCCCATATGACTGCTTGTGCAAGTGATTCAAAAGAATGTGCTGAAAGATTTTTTTAAATTTCAATTGTTTCTGGGTTTTGCTTATTAATAATTTCACTTATAATCTTATGTTATTTTAAAATGCCTGGGTCAAGCTTTCTCTTCTTAATAAGAATTGTGTGGTTTAAGCCCTACAGCTGTGAAACCACTTTGAAAATATAATGTAATGAAACTTTTTCTTCTTGAGTTTGTGTGTAATCAAACAAAATCTCACAGGCCTCTATCATTAAATTTTTCTCAGTGGGGACTTGAGTACTAAAATCAAATAGTAACAGTTTAAAGGCTAATGTATGTAATCACTTTGCTAATGTTCATTGCAGGATAAATAGCTCGATTGTAAATGGGTGTGTCAGTAAATGGGTTGGGCTTGTAAACTTGATGCATAAGGATGAAAGCTTGGATGGCTTGAGCTGTGATAAATGTAGGCTTTCATTGCTTGTATTTATTCAAAGTGCTGCTTTGAGAATATCTTCATAGAGCCTTTTGCTTCAACCACATATCCTTGATTGTGTGTCCTGCTGCCAGTTTTCCTTCATCAGCTATGTTGTACAAAAGCTTTCCTTCTAAACACCTGTATAACCTGTCCCTCGCTAATATCTCATATGGTTTATATTATTTAGAAGTTAGGTTTTGCCGCCAGTCTCTTCCTATTTGGCAGCTTTAATCATCCATTTGTGAAAGTTTTAAATAAGCATTTTTTCTTACCCTGAGGGTACACAAAAGGCTTTCCACAAAGCCATCTCATTGTCTTCCTTAAAACAGTCTCTGACCACAGTGCTTGGAAGAAAATCAAGGGTAGGCATTTTTTATGTTGTGATACTGCCTTTCATGCTGTGACTGGTTTGCTATCTATCTTGTTCACTCCCTGTGTATCGAGATTTTCTCATCGTAAAGACCATCGCTTGTGTATATTGGGTTATCAAAATGGGATCTTGTTTCCTTATTCACTGGTACTCTCAGGTATTACTGTCAAATGAAATTTGATATGTGTTTTTACTGAAACTTTTATCATGTATTTTATAATTTCATTCTTCTTTCATAGCAGAAACACTGCTCTGTGCAATATAGGCTCTTCAAGAGCTGAATGGTCAAGAGGGAAAGCACTCCTGGTTAGGAAAACTTCCTTATCACTCAGTTACCAATTTCAGCAATTCACACATAAGCTTTAAGCAAAATGTATGCTCTGAACTAGTTTTTAAACCCTAAAAAGCTTGCAGGATCCTTCATATTTCTCTTAAACCTCAAATTATTTTTCACCATCAGGAGTGCCAGATAAAAGCATTTTGCTGCACCAAAATCAATAGACAACACTATTTTATGTTAATACAGCGTGTATTTTACACTCTGAAATGATGATGCTGTAAATACATGTGTATGCATTGTGCTGCCTGCCCCGGGGTGGTTCGAATTGTAGCCCATAGCCTGTGAGTTCCCACACGTGTGGAGGTGCTGTATTTGCATCTGGGTGTGAGTTGTCCAGGAACTGAAGCATCATGACTCTAAGACAATTCATACGTGACCACCGATGTAATCTGTGGCGTTCATTGCTGCAAATTTTCTTTTGATACTCAGGTTTGCACGTACTGCTTACTTTTGACTTGACACCTTTACAAGGGTAACAAAAGTAACAAGGCGGGATGTATGTGAACAAAACCATGTGCGGAGAAAGTACTTTTCCTCATTGTTCCCACAGCATAAATTGACCCAGCTTGAAATCTGAAAGCCATCTTGTTGTTCTAAGATACAGAATCAAATTGATTTACGCTTGAAGGATGTCGTGACCTCACAAGGAAGTAAGTTAGGCAGATAGTTCGACTAAAGGGAAGAAAGTATCCCTTTTAATTCCTTTAGTACCTCACAAAGGTTCTTTAAAAAGACCACAGACAGTTCTGTGCAAATTTTAAATGACTAACGATATACATCTGTAGATGGATGAGCTCAAAAGAGGAATTTTTGTCTCAAAACTGAACAAATCCTATCCTAGGTTAATCAGATACTTGAGCAAGGAGATCACCAAAACTCCTTTCTTTTGTGTGTTGGGATTCCTTTTCTCTTTGTGACTAACTAGTAGGGTTTGGATGCACAGTCTCTGGTGGGGTTTTGAAAGCTTATACACAGCAAATTAGTGCTGCTTATTGATGTCAGCTTTATGCAAAGATTTTGGTCTGCATGAAAGAGTTGACCCTTTCCTTCCCATTTAGATCTAAAACTCTCATCTACATGTCATCAGCTTGCATTCCAGCTACTGCATGTCCCTCCTCCTTTCTGGTTTTAGCGAATACTGTTGAGGCCTCATCATGGACTCATGTTATTGGCTTATTACACATACCTTGGACATTCCTCCATGAACTTCGGTCAGTCCACAAGCTTGTGGTCTTCCTCTGGTCTTCAAAATGACAAAGATCTATTCTTTGCTGTACCTACTAGCATCTTCTTTTACTAATGAGATACTGACACTGGACTTTTCCTGCCGTTTGTGGGGATGAGGGGGAATATTGAAAGTATTTTGACTGATTCCCTTTTTGAGAAGACAGAGGTTTCACATGGACATGCAGCAAGGCACCTCACAGTTACTGTTTGAGACCGACAAGCTCAGCTATCACGGTGACACTATCACTGGTGTCTTGTATCCATCTACTGTTTCTTTATGCTCTTTATTTCCATTGCGTCTGTCACAGTCCCACTATACTTCAGTGTTTTGCACTGCCAACAGTTTTTTGTTATACCATTTTGTTTATTTTTGGGAATACAAAAATGTAATGTTGAAGAAACCTTCACAAATGAATTCTAATAGAGATTTTGTTTGTACAAACAAAATTACTGCATATTGTTATATTGACTAGTTAATATTCCCTGTTGTAATGTCCGTGGAAATGTACCAAAATAATTCAAATTACTCAGCAAATGAAAGTTTAAATTTAATATTTTTCAGTATAAATTCTTTTTGTAAAAGAGATTCTGACAATTACTGAATAACTAACTAATAGTAAGAAGTACGTTGCCTGCCAGTAGTTTGTCTGACAATAAATCTGTATGAAGTCTCTGTATAAAGTATTTTTAAATAAGTGCATCATCAATGAATTTCACATTAAATAAATCCATTGTCTGCATCTGCCAGTGGGATTTGTTGTTGTTATTGTCTACAGCTCAGAAATTAGGCCTAGTTGAGCCTCCTTCCTTGCCGCTGACAGCTGAAGAATGGGTAAAAATAAAGCAGAGATCCATCCAGCATGGAGACTTCATGCAGCCTTGTGCAATATGCAGGGAAGAATTTGCACTTCAGCCTCAGGTACATGTATAGCTGTGTAATTGTGTGGACTACACAACTGAATTTAAATTTTTTTTTCCCAGAGTTACTGCTAAAAATCATGAGCTGGAGGAAGAAAGGAAAGAAATTATTCTACTTTAAGACACCGTTTAGCATTTAATAGCTGGACCCAGCTATCAGTAGTAAACTCTGAAGGTATTTTGGATGTATTGTGGTAGAGAAGGGTTGTTAGTGTTTGCTCACTTCTGAAATTAAGACAGTAGATGAGAAGGAAATCAGCCTTCTAATCTGTTCTTGTAAAGCAGGTATAGGCTATTTTTGGCTTCATTTAAACTCCTATTAGATATGATCCTAGCCTTCACTCATCAGAATCACTAATCATCAAATTTAAGATATATTATGTTTTCTCACAAGTTTTGTTACTTTGCAGTTTAGGTGAATAGTGATTTCTATTTAGAAACTGGAAGTGGGTGTGCTCTTAATATCAGTCAGTTGCTTCCTTAGGTTATCAGAAGAAATGCTTGCATTTTACCTTGATGGCTTTATTCAATGCATGTGTGTAGCACAGGCGTAAATACATCATGCTTTATTAGATTCTGTCATCTATCATTTTGACAATGTTAAGCAAAAAGGACAAGTGATTGATTGAAGAGGAGGGCTGCTTCAGAGAAGTGATGATGGTAATTAGAAGAATTATCCCAACTGCTTGCAAGTTTCTTTCCACATTGCATTTTATGTTGGTTTTTTTTCTGCCTGTTCCCTTTTTAATTTTTCTCGAAGACTTTTTACGACAAAGATTGTGGTGTGAATCAAGGTTTTTCAATAACCTTACGTACAGGGCTTTTGCTTCCTTTTACAGCAACATTAACTGAAGGTGTACAATTGTCCACAGACAGGTGGGATGGATCTGGCAAAAGACCATTCTGCCAATTTCTGGCTACCCTGAAAGTCTAAAGCTTGACAAGAGGGAGCAAAAGACAGCACTCATTAAAAAGGTTACTTTAGATTTGGCACAAAAAGGGAAATGCCTCTGGAATTCTTTTTGTCCTCAGTGTTTCGTTAGCTTTCCTCCCTCAAGGGAAAAAAGCCACTGTATCTGAAAGCTTTCCCTTCAGCTGGCTGCTAGCCATTAATCCTTTTGTGTTTGCCAGCTCAATAGTGCACACTACTTGTTCTGGTTTTCACTCCTTTCCCAGTTTTTCCTTCCTCTAAGAGCCAACTGCCTTTTTTGTCCAACTCTATATCTTTTGTCAGGATGGAGATCATCAGCATTTGGTGGGAATTTAGGTCAGATAAAGGTGAAGTTTTCTTGTAGCCTGTGAACATGCTTTCTCTTTTGTTTTTTTGTATGTGTGAAATGCTGCATTTGATGTATATCACTTCTTGAAATTTAACATCTCTGTGGGGAAAAGGGAAAAAAATTAATCAGCTTTCCTTTTAAGTACTTGTTTTATAATCTTTTCCTCCAGTCAATAGCAATTGGCATTTCCAGCTTTCTGCCACTCCATGTGTTCTTAATACAAAATTCACATATTGGTTTAAGGTGTAGTATATTAAGTAATTTCTATAGAAAACTAGTTTTATTTTCACCAGAAAGACCGCAGTAAGAACAAAAAGAAACTGATGACCTTTCAGGCAGTCAGAATTTTTCTTGTCAGCATTTTTTACTTTTCAGGTTTTAGAATTGTTCAAGTCTTTAAGTTTTGTTGTTTTTTTTTCATTTGAAAACCAGGTGCTGCTTTCATGTTCCCACGTATTCCATAAAGTGAGTACATTTTTATATAACTATTGAAGCACATAATACATGAGTATTTTAATTAAACTACTTAAGTATCTTAATGAATTAAATGTAATCATGTTGAAAAGTAATTTTGATTCCAGATTTTTATGGTAAGAAATATAATTTAAGTCTATTTTATGATGAAGCACTTTATTCCATTTTACTACCTTTTTTAAAACCATATGAGAATACATAGTTTGTAACTGAGCTATACATTTGTACACTAAGCGGGAATAGTTTAATTCATGACATTTCATGCAAATATATGGAGATTTACAAAATTATCTTAACATTTTAATTATAAAATACACATCTTATATAGTGTTCATGGATTGATGAATAAACTGTTTTCCATTCTGTAATCTATCCTGTTTCATCTTCCAATGATATGAGATATATTGTAAGTAATTGCAATTATTTTTTCAGGCATGTCTGAAAGCCTTTGAAAAATTTACAGGTAAAAAGTCTTGTCCGATGTGTAGAAAAGAGCAATATCACACCAGAGTAATACACGATGGGGCGCGCTTGTTTAAAATAAAGTGTGCTATTAGGTAAGCCTTCCTTCTCCTACAGGTCTTGGCACTGGATGATATTTATTTCTAAATAATGTTCTGAATCTGTTTAAACTTTAATATAATAAGAAACAAGACAGAATGAATGTGCTACAAAAGTCAAAGTTTAAAAAAATTATATAAATTATAATACTATACTACTAATTATATAAATTATTATACTATTATATAAATAGTAAAATTACATTCATTCAAGTTTCCTCTTCTTGAGCAAAATTGTGTCTTACAGAATTCAAGCTTTCTGGAGGGGATATATTGTTAGAAAATGGTATAAAAACTTGAGAAGAACAGTGCCTCCTAAAGATAGCAAATTAAGAAAGCAATTCTTTGAGGAAAAGGTATGTTGCATTTGCTTCTTTGGTCTGATTTAGCCCCCTTAAATCAAAAATTCCTGAATATCAGCTCTCTAGCTTTTAATTTAGTCCTTCTTATTCATATAAAACAGGCAGCACTGGAGGCACTCAGTTGTTTTGTTAGTCTGTTCATTCCATCCTCTTTACAATGTCAGAGTCAGGAATATAATTTAAATAGTTAATTTTAAGGCCTGCCTTTTGCCTAGGCTGAAAATAGTGGGCTTTTTGTGAGGCTCTGTATTTCCCTTCTCTTCTTGATAAATCACAGCAATCTGTTTTCCTATAGAATTATATGTAGGGGGCATAGGAAGGGGAGAAACAAATAAATCCATAAACAGTCATAACTTCCTTTCACTGACATAGTTCTTTCACTGGACACTGAACTGGGTAGTTCCATTCCATAGCTTTCTGTAGCCCTTCTCTAACTTCTGGTTGGATGCAAGTCAGCCTGTTATAAATTAGGGTCCTGACCTCAAACAAACGAGGCCAAATCAGGTGCAGGTGTTGTGCAGTGACCCTGCTTGCCTTTAGACACTCAGCTGCTGTGGAGTCCCTGTGCAATCCTCAAGCCCTCCTTTGACAATTTCGAGTCTTCCCCCAGTTTAGTAACGGCCAGCTCAAGCTTTTCAGTAACAAAAACTGCTCTGACACATCTTCAGCAATTACCAAACCATCCCTCAGGGAGCAAGAGATGCCATCTCCCACTCCAGATCACCAAACAGCCTGGTTAAGAGATAAGGAAGCCACACAGGACAGCCATGAAAATATAGCTAGTGTGTGCAACTAGGAAAATACTCTGACCAAGCTGCAAGCTAAATCAGTGGTAGGTTTAAAACAGTACTTAAATCAGTTGTTTGTTTGTGGTTTGTTTCCTTTTAAATCATTGCTTTAGCTAAACAGAAGAATGCTTGCAGAAAAGGCTTGTTACCATCTGTCATTATTTCTCATGCTTACTTGGTTGTATCCTGTTGGTGAGAGCTTTGGAGGCAAAGAAACCCTCTTGCTATATGTATGCCTTTATGTATGACAGTGAGATCGGTACCCTAGAGGTGACCTGGAAGAGTGGTGCAACAAAACTGGTACCAGTGTTCTGCTTGTGTGCTAACAGTGGTAGGGGAGAGAGGGGAAACACTGAGACAGCTCACTGGTTGCTATGCTACCTTTGCAATCAATGCAAAGTCCTGGAACAGAGAAAATGAAGATGGAGGTAGCTAGTGTTACACTTGAAAGTGCTCAAACACTTAGGTTTGGAAGAAGTGAATCCTTCAACGGATTGTGACTGTCCTCATGATGAGAACAGACAACAGAAACAGATTTTTCGGCATTGAAGAAGTGAGGGAACAGTCATGTGCTTCTTTCCTAGTAAGGTTGTCCGTTTTCCGTGGCTTTATAGCCATGCTTAGCTATAAACAGAGTCTCAGTGAAGGAAAGTTGGAGAAAGCTTCTAAATATGCTGAAAGTTGGAGCTGAGTGTCATTTGTTAAAATTTCTCTCCCCGAACTTCAGGTGGCTCCAGTATAGCAGTCTGCCAAGCTACTAACAACGCTAGGGAGCTCTTAGGGCCCCTGTATTACATACCTGTTGTAGGGAGGGACAGCCTGATAGACTGCCCACATCTCATCCCAGGATTATAAGCCATGGGAAGGTCTTCATTTAACACAGTTTCCATATCTAATCCATAGCATTAGGAAATCATTCTCATATGTAACACCTCAGGATTTTGCAGGGAACAAAATGGGCACCACTTTTTCCACCTTCTATGAGGAATACGTTTATGAAGTCTTCTCCTATGGATTAGCTAGGTTTAAATTAATTCAATATCAATTGTGATTAAAGGATATATTCTTACTTCCCTTAGTGGCTTTCAAGTGGGAATTGTAGATGAGTTTTCCTGCTGTTTGCTCTTACACTTTTAAGTGTTGGTTAATGAAAACACTGAAGAAATTTTTCACAAGGAGCTATTCATTTCCAGGTGCTAAAAAGCTTTTTTAAAATAAATTTTGCCTCTCAAACTTGTGCTGTGCTTTTAAAATGTCACTCCCTAAACATTAGCATAATCAGATGGCATCACAATTGGGGGAAAAAAAAAAACAACTAATTTTTAATAACCTTACCTCCTCTGGAAGGATCACAAAGGTTAAACGTCAAGTTTCATACACTTAAATAAATATCACAAAATAAAAAATAAGATCTGAAATATTAGTACTAGGAAGGACACATATTACTTGTTTCAGGGTCCTACAGTAGCCTTTATTACACCTATCATTAAATTTTTTAATAATCTAGATCAAAGGAGATAAGACAGGTCACGGAAACCAAAGTAGGCTACTTTTGAGCACTACTATGCACAGAAGGCAGGGTGTTGCTTCAGCATGTTAGGTAGTGAATTTCTTTGATCTTACCTATAAATGTCACTTCTGTATGTCATTTAATTGTGGCATAGTCTTTTATTGGTGCAATTAAATCTTTACAAATGCATTACATTATCTCCAGCTTTGCTAAAAATCTTGCCATTGTTTAGGAAGCAAGGTAAGTCATTGGGAAATGATGTAGTTGACTTTAGTTTCTTCCTCCCCCCTCCACACAATTTCTCCCAACGATTTTAATTTAAATCTCACCAAACAGTATAATGGTCCTGGAATTTGTTTAGTCGTTTGACTTCCTTTATCACATGGAGATGGTAAACATTCTGTTGCTAACTTGAAGTGGCTCCAAGCAGCAAAACTAGGAGGATATTAAACCAGTAAAAGCTTATCAACTGATTCATTGATATGCTGTAAATTCCAGCCTTTTCATTTTACTTTTGAGGGCTGCCATAAGTCAACACATTAGTAAGCAATTTGCTGACATTGGATCACTTAAAAAGGCTTCCCTGTGGACAAAGTTCACCTCAGTGCTTTGTTTCATCGTTTTATTTTATCATAGTCTGTGCTGCTGCAGAGATGACTGATGTAGTTTTGCATACCGATAGAAAACTCCAGATAGTCAGTTTGTGCCATTCTATTCAAGTTTTAAGAAGTCACAGACATAAAAAAAATATAGAGGTACGGTGTTTTCAGAAAAAAATACAATTAGTCTGTTTCGGTTGTTCTAGGGAAAAAGGGTTATTCAGTACTATGCATTAAAACACAGTAGAATTTAATATTTAAATCCTAGAACATGCTTAAAAAATTACACAAAATACGTATTTCCTTTCTGTTCACATTGATAGTTTGCACTGATTTGCCAGTTAGCAAAAGTTTGGGGTTAAATTTCAGTTACACTTTTTTTTTCTTCGTGACCTTAGACGTTATTTGCTGATTGATGGACACGGGTTGGGTCAGGTCATACTGCAGAAAATACAGGAGTAGCTCAAAGCAGATAATATCTTAGCAGCAGGGGAACTTAATAGATTCTTCTGTCAGGCTGGAGAACAGTTTTCCTCTCTTAGAGTTTCTGCTCAAGGAGGCTCATGAGAGGACTTTTAGGATCACTTGGTGAAACAGGGAAGAGAAACAAGTGCAAGCTCAGGGAAGAAAGGGACATGGGGCTTCTCCCTGCCCAGGGTGAAAGGAACCAGCAGCACCGGCACAGAGGGAAGGGGGAGCAGCCCCAGCCCCCTCGGCTCCCTGCTTTAAGCTCCCCTCACTGGTCAGCTTTCTCAGCAGTCGCACAGACAGGTCTAGTCCTGAAACTTGCCAAATGCTGTGTTGCTCTCACATTCACAGAAATAGACACAGGATAAGGGCAGAGTTAAAATGTGGTTGTTTTTCCTCAAATTTGGGATCCTGAGAGCCTATTAGAAAGCAGCATCATGGTTTTCTATTACATCCCCCTTTCTTAAGGAAATAGTTTGGGTCTGTTCCAGGTTTGGTACCAATATAAATGAAGACCAAGCATAAATCAGGACCAAAATTGTTCTCAAATGGATCAACCTTTCCTTGACGTTGAACAGAAACCATGAATTTGCTAAGATTTAGGTGTAATCCTACCATATTCTTCCTTAAGTCAATTTTAAAATAAAATCACGAAAGCAGTTAAATTGCAATGTGGAATAGATTCAGTTCTAGAACCTCGGTAACAACAGTTCAGATAAAACCTAATTGTTTAATTTAATATTTTAATGTGATTATGTATTTAAGACGTAACCTGATTAAAGTGTGGTACGTTAGTATTTCACGTCTCATTCAGGATGCCCACAGTGTCATGGTTTGGGGTTGTTTGGAGACCACAAAGTGTAAATATTGAAGGAGGCCCAGGGTGGAATTCTTGTTTGTTTGGGTTTTTTTGTTTTACACATACCCCTGAAGGTCAGTGTGCGTGTTTGCGTGGGACAGAATCCGAATTTTTTCCTTCTTGTCAGTGAACAGTCACGAGGGGAACACAAAATTGCCCATCTGCTCTTTGCTGGACATGGAATCTCCCACAGAGTACAGAAGGGGCTGCTGCTTTTCCTGGCACATTGAGATTTAAATACATAGGCTAAACACAGGGTCTTTGAGAACCTTTCTTTTATTTCTTTTCTTTTTTTTTTAAAGTTACGTTAAATTGATACATCAGCATTAACTAACAAGGTAATTAAATCTGATTTGAACCGACAGGTGCATACATCCTTTCAATATCCTGTTGTGTTAGGGATTATTTGGAAATACAGTAAGTCATAACTGGTCTCAATTAATAGTGAATAAGACTGTAAAATAAAAAGAATACACAGGATCAAATCTTACTTTTCAGCATTTCCTGTACCGGGACACTTGTAATGTTGGTCTTTATAGTCTTTATTGAGAAATGTTATGGGTTTTACTGGAAGACACTTTCCTACTTGCACATTATATGAATCTTTTTAATTTTTTTAAATTAACTGATGATTTTTTTCATAGTTTTTGAAGGAACTTTAGGAAATTCAAAGTTAAATAAAATCTTAGAATGTTAAGTGAGCTTTTCAGATAGTGTTTGTGGGGGGTTTGTGGGATTTGGGTCTAGAAACGTTCACTTTGAATATTCTGATACATGTTATGAAGGGTCATCTCAGCAGTTGTAAGGGAGCACATGTCCTGCTTGAGAAAAGCTACCAAAAAGAAAAACAAACAAACAAGCAAGAAACCAGGGTTGTAACTCAATGATCTTTAAGGTCCCTTCCAACTCTAACTATTCTATGATTCTATGTTGAGGTGACGTCAGGCTGTCTGACCTTGACAGCAACCCTTCTGCCACCTCATCTCCCGCTTCCCAGCCTATCCTCCCTGTTTTCCTGTCAAGGATCACTCCCAGGAAATGCATGGATAAGGAAGGCGCACGCTGCACGGGCACTGTACAGGGGTTGAAATTGTCCTGAAAAATGCCTGAAAGCACTTATGAGCAGAGTCACAAAAGCAAAGTCTTAAGATTTGTGTGGCTCCTGAAAGTACTTCCAGATATCATGGTGACAAGGAAAGAAAGTGTCCAGTTGCTCACAATTCATCCACTCGTGGACTACCTGTAAGTAACTCCAAATCTAACAGTAGTTGGTGTTCTTTTCAGGTTCAGCAGATCAGCAGTCGGCTGTTGAGCTCTTATGACATCAACCTAGATGAGTTTTTTTCTGAGATAGATTCTTCTATAGCCGCAAGTCGACATGTGTTTCAGCAGTTGGAAGGAAAAGAAATACTAATAAGTGAATCTGACTGGGAGAAGATCCAGATGCAGGTTGGTTTGCTTTTCTTTTTTAAAATAGTTTTGCATTTATAAGCTCTGTTTTGTCCTTTTGAGGGATAGCAGTCTGTTCAGCACAGTTGAGCATTTTCTGGTTTCTGAAGTTTTGGTCTATCTCTTCTAAATCAGAAATATTAAAGAGCTTTTACAGTTTGGGGATTTACCTCAGCAGCATCTCTCTGCTGCTCAGTGAAAGAGTCCAAAGAGGCTGTAGACAAAACTGAGAACCCAAATGTTAATAGTTTTTCAAAGAAACTTTACAATCAAACATTTGAATTAATGTACTGCTACTATATTTACCTTCCAGTGTTTCACCACAGGTTGGTTTGTTTTTACTCAGGCATTTCAGCAAGAGATACTTGACTGTCCCATCTGTATCATGCCCCTCGGGCCTACAGTTCATCCCACCCATCTCTCTCCAGGAAACAGCAGTCAGTTTTCACAACAGGTTGTTTTGCTTTCTTGTTCACATTTGTTTCATCAGACCTGTCTTCAAGCATTTGAAGAGTTTTCCTTGGGAGAGCGACATATGTGTCCTTTGTGTCGCTCGTATTATCAAAAGAAAATCCTCATGTGCTGATAACTTACAGTTCATAAAGAATTATTGAGTAGATCATAGCTAACAACACGGGTATTTCTTTGGAGCCATTTCAGAGCCAGATCTTCCAAGAATAAATGAATTTGTATGGACAATAGTACTCGCCTTGTATTTACAGAAATAAGAGTTAGAAGGGTGCTGCTGCTTCCCTTTTATATTCAGTTTCATCTTTGGTCTTCCAGCATTTTCATTCTTCCTCCCCTGTCACTCCCACCTGCCTCCATTTGCATTTCCCTTTCCCAGAGTGGAGCAGCAATACCCTGCTGGTATCTCTCACTGGCTTTTACAGCCCCTTTGCTGCAGCGCAGGTCCCATGCACAAGGACTCCTCAACTGCAGCTGGGAGTTGGAGCAAGAAACACTTTTTTTTAGCCAGGTTTATTAACTTGAACTCTGGCTGCTGCTTCTGCTTGAACAACTCTGACCAACTGCAGGTTGCTGTAGGTAGAGAAAAGCAGCCTTCAGAGATGCACGATCATTTTAGAACTTCAGAGAAACATGGAACCAGTAAGTACTGGCCACCGTCAAGAGAAATAAAAACATAATTATGACTTTTCAGCTGTGCACTGCTGGAACTAAGTCAGGTCACCACACCTCATCTGTAAGAAAAGTAGGAGCACATAAAGACAGAAATCAGAAGCTAAAGCAAAATGAAGTAGCAACATCTCATGGTAATAAGAAAATTAATTTTTCATAAAAAGGCAATATCTGATCAACCACACAAATGATAGAGGACTTCCAAATTCTACTGACAGGATTGAATTGTCACACATCAAGGGAAGTGCTCAGCACAGTACCCACTGTACGGCTTTACACTCTGGAGCTGAAGAGGGAAAGGCTTTATCAGGGAATTGTTAAAGTGTTTTACAGACCAGACTGTTTCTGGGCAGCCAGAAGGACTGGCTGTGGGGCTTTCAGAGATTTCAGTTTTCTCTAGGAAGTCATGAAGAGCTTGTAACACCCAAAAGGACCAGGAATTGATGAACCTGACTTGAAACCGGGGAGGAGGGAAGAAATCCTGAGGAACTGCAGACGGTAATTTCATCTCATTTCCCAGAAAAACACTGGTACAAAGACTAAGAGAACCTGCATTAGACATGGGATTTGCCAAGAAGAGAGTCACATCAAGCAATTCAGCTCCAGCTCAAGCTGGAGGTTTCTGTGTCCAGTTCTGAGCTCCATGTTTCTAGAAATTCAGGAGTATCCCAAGAGGCAGCAGAGGGTGACACGAGGCCTGTGTTCAACAGCTGAGAGAATCAGAGTCCCTTCTTACACAGAAGACAAAGGGAAATGTAACCTCTCAGATATGGAAAGGGCTGGGGCAAGAAGAAGGGCTTCTCTCACTACAGACACTTGAGAACCAAATTAAAGCTTAAAGCATGGCAAGGGCCACTCACATTGGACATGTAGGGAACCTCAGACAATTCAAAGCTGGAACATAACACCCAGAGACAGCGCAGAGAGCCCCGGCCTGGCTGGTTACACACCAGGAATAACATAGCTGGGTTTGAACCTCATCAGGTCCCTTCCAGCCACACAATTCTTGAACCTTAAAAATGGCCTAAAATCTCCCATGAAAGGGAAAGGGAAGTCTGAAGCTGATTCCGTGAAGCTGTTTTAAGTTTCAAATAGTTTAGGAAACCCAGTGGTCAAGCTTTTAATATATAAAAATTGCCCTTCAGTCAAACTATTAAGCTATTGAAAATGACCTATACATCATAATCTGCATACTCTTCTGTAAACAAGCCCCACTCCCCTGAAGTACAGGGTTCAAGTTAGTGGTGCAGCTGTTGTAAGCAGAGGGCTGTAACACCTCTGAACGTACAGGGCTCTCCAGCACGTACCACACACCATGTATTTTTAAAACCTGACCATTTGAGAATCTGAAAAGCGTGTTAAATTGGGGAGAGGAAGGAAGAATAGAGAGCAGTGCCACCATTCACCCCAGCTACTCACAGGAGAATTCAGAATCCCACAGAGATTTGTCATTGCTCAAAATAAAGTGTAAAAAAAAAAAAAGCAACTCCACTATGAATCACACTTTAACTTTATTGAAAACATGGTAAAAAAAAAAATAATCTTCCTACAAAACATTCAGTGTAACATTTCAAACAAAAGAAAACACACATGAACACCGCTTTGCACAAAAAATTCAACCTAAGGCGGCAAGTGTTGCCATTTAATTTTGTAACACAGCAAAGTGTCTGCAACTGAGAGTGTTATAAAACAGATTTCTGGATGACTGAAAAATAAACTAGGAAGGGATATGTACAAAGAAAATTGTTCTGACTTAAGTCATGCTAAAAATGTAATTTTTCAGCTCTATTTTCCCTCTGTCCACGATATGCCCACAGGAAAGAAACACCAGGTGCTGGAGTGCGTGGAGGTTGCAGAGCCTTAAGCATAAACCAGACCACGAGGGGCCAATTCCATTCAGCATCTCTCAGCCTCACACACCCTTAAGATTGTGCGTAGTTTTTATTTATTTTTGTTACGTAAACAGAAATCTGAACCAGCAACACTGCAGTGAAGACCTGGAAGTGCCTGACAGAAGCTGCCTGCTGCCATTGTCACAGTGCTGGCAGTCACAACATCCATAGAAGCACTAGGTCAGACCCAGGTTTTTATGGCTGCATCACCCAGGTCCACGTGAAGCCGATGCCGTGATCCCGAGTTCCCAGCAGCACTCTGAGAACTGTCTCCATTTCCTCAGCAGGAATTTTAAGAGACAAAGCTCCACAGACAAAAGCAATGCATGTTTTCTGCTTAGGTAATGCAGGGTTGGGTTCCCAACCCCACAAGAAAGTCAAGGAAATCCAGACATGTTTTGCATACGTGTCCCAATCTTGAAATCTCCTTAAGATTTCAAATCCATGCCCCAAATGTATCTTCATTTCCTATGCATTTGTTTTTACAGCAATAGAAGTCAGGCCAAGTAAGACAGAAATACTTTGACACCAACTTAAAAAACAAACAAACAAACAGTGGCCCAACTTGGGAGGAGAAAGTGACTCTCACAGATTCTGTGGATCTAAGCATTTTGGCCCAGACTGGGAAAAGAGAAGTCACACACCAGTTAATTTTCTCCTTGAAAAAACCAGACCAAGTACAAATGAACGAATAAATACTAACATTTTCTTAATGGAAGAACATTTCTAACTAGGGAATGTTTTTGTATAGACTTTTGTACAGACTTTTATACAGGGAAAAGAAAAACATTAAAATCAAAGCAAGTGCCCTGATACACCAGCAGCTGTGTCTATGGGAGCGCTGAACACACGAGGAATGGAAAATAGAGCACTGCTTCTGAAAGGAGCTTCGTCCAGTGATGCCACCAATAAAACTTACTGTAACGGGGGGCAGGACCAACAGCAACACTTGTGGTTAACACACAACAAACCTTTAGAAGCCATTTAGGAGCAGTGTCCCAAAGTGCTCAGGTAGGTACAAACAGTCAGATACTTGAAGTCTTTAAGAACTGGCATTTCCTAATTTCTGTGTCTATGCGACTTCTGAGTGCATCTACAGCTTTTAAATACCTTGGATTTTGATATGTTTGGATGATCAACATTTACAGGATATTTCACTTAGCCTTTTTGGAATCACCTTCTGTTATTTGTTAAAACTCTTAATGCTATGTATGTAAAAACGATAATCTATGAGCAATAAATGAAAAAGTTACTTCAAAAAATGTGGTAAGTGATAGAGAACACACGAGTATCCTCAGCTTTTCTGCAACGGAGTAAGAGCCATCTTCACAAGTCCACAGGCTTCTACAAATTTAAAATCAAGGACACCACTGCACTGTGAAACACAAACCCAGTTTTTAGAAGAACTTAGGAAGTTCCTTTCAGTGCTAGTGAATTACTGGTGTATTTGGAGAACATACAATTAACTTTCCTTTGCTAACAATACACATTTCTTCTTCCTCTTTGAAAGAAGAGTTTGAGGTGCTTCAATGGTGAAACATTTCAAAAAACCTTCCCATTTAAGTTTCCTGCTGGTTTGTGTTCTCACACATCTATGTAGATTCTTCTTGTTCTTTCACATTTTGTCTACATCAAGAAGAGAATCTGTTCTTAACATCAACGCCACTGAGTAAGGTAGAGAATGGCTTGAAACCATGAAAAAGGAAAGCAGGGCAAGATGTTAGACGTCTTCAAGAATTAACGCCAGATTTAGAAACAAGTTTCATCAGCCCCTGAATTTCATTAACATAAGGATTTTAAATATAATTTTAGCAATATGGAATTTTAAAGATCAACTAGAAAAAAGAATTGAAAACAGACTGTCTGCAGAGGTGAGCTCCATTATTGGGCACAGCGGGGATTCTGGAAGTCACACGTAGTATTAATTCCCCACAAGATGTGTGTTCTCCTTCCTACGATTCTGACTGGCATCATCAGGTTTTAATTGTTGAAGTGAAACTTGTAGGAGATCCTCTCCAGATGTCTGTCCAGTCTGTCCAAATGTCTGGACAGAGTCTATCCAGAACCGTGCTGCATTCTTGAGAGCGCAAGAAGCCACTCCAACACGGAACAGACTGCACAGGAACTCACCACCAGGAAATCCTGAAGGGCTTCTGAGACCCAAGGAAACAAGAGCTGGAAGTGAAGAGCTACAGTTGCAGAACATGCACAGCCATCACCTGGGACACTGGGAGTCTGTGATCCCAGTTGAGAGTACCCAATCCAGCAGGCAGAACTGCGTGTGGCAGATGGACAAACCTCGGGCTGATCTTGGACAGAAACAGAGCATCACCCCTACCCCTTCCTGTGGCAGTGCCAGAGACTGACTGAGGTGAGGGCACTGGGCAAGGCAGAAGGTGGTGACGGAGGTTGTCACCATCTGGGTGATGGCCCTTGGCTTTGATTGTTCTCCCCGAATGGGATGAATTCCAAAGTGGCATTTTTGTCACATTCCAGCACTGTGAATGTGTCCGAAATAACCCGCCTGTTCACCAACAGTACATTCAATATTCAGCTCAAGATTGCAGAGCCTGAAATTCAGGGGCTGGGGAGGGAAATCAGTATTTGCAATGTTGTCTCCAGTTAGCACTAAAATAACAAAAATACTCACACACTAGGGGGTAGTGGATCTTATTTCCCTAAAACATTTAAAGGTTCACAGTTCACATCAAGTCTTTTTTAAACAAAACTAAGCACGTTGCTTTTTAAAAAGATTATTGCCATGGCCTTATTCTACTGTTTCTGCTTAAATGAGTTTACCTAAATTTTAAGAAATTGCTGGTTTCCATATACTCTGATTTTAAAATAACAGGATTTAGCTGTCTTCCCGTATTTGTGATTTCAAAATGGTAGGTGCCAGTCCACTAAGCACAAGGTTCAGCTGTTGCACGTACATCACCTGAGCCCATCCCGCTTCTGCAAGAGGAGGAAAAGAACAAGAAAGGAAAATAACCTAGAATGTTCTCTCAAAACTCAAAGAAAAGTCAGATGCATGAAGCAGCCAATTGCTCTGTGTTTCTACCTTATTTGTCTCTAATTTAGATCATAAATTCTTTAAGAAAAGGGCCATCTCATCTGAACTAGGCAGCAGTGGGCACATGTGAGCACCTGAAGTGACATCAGCTGCGGCAGAGAGGTACAGGGGAGCAGGAGAGACCCGGAGGGACAGAGGGGGGCTGCAGCCCCCTTCACACTGGTCACTCCTGGTGACACATGGAGAAAGCCTCACTGCAGCACCCGCCAGTGTGTCCATCCCGTGGAGCTCCCGGCCTCAGCACCAGCCTCTGGTGCCACCCGTGGTACTCGGGAAGCAGACAAGGAAAACAACTTGTCAAATCCTTTAATTTCTATGACACTAAAACAGTCACAGGGTAAGGGGTAGGGGAGGAACAGGGCCAAAGATAAACATCACATTACAGACAGTAAACAAAGCTTCCTATGAATGCAAAACCTGTTACCTGTACAGTAACCAATACTATTGTCTTTTAGCTTAAAGTGATAAGTATCTGTGCTTTACGCTTAGAAACCCCACAATATTACAGTTCTCCCACTGCATTTAATATTGTGCTACCAACACCGAATAAAGCCAAGAAACGGCTAACTTAAAACACTCAGTTTACATCTAATTTTTGGTCTTGTGTGGTATCTAGTTGAAGATGGAAGCATTTATGTGCTTTTTGCCTCATAAGAAGTGAGGCAGATGTTAATGTTACTAAGATCAGCTGTATATACCTTGAAGGTATAGACCACCTGACTCTACATGAGTCAAAATACTAGGAATGTATCGTCAATATCCATTAATGAATTACCAGTTGCTTGTATTTAAGTGACCATATGTTTCTGTGAAAAGTACATAGCGACCTGTATCTTACACGGAGTACATCTGTAGCACTGTATCTCTAAAGAAGTTCTGCGTAAGCGTGTCATTTTCAAAGGCAAAGCGTATTTTAACATGGACAAGTGTCACAATATAAACAGCTGATTTTGAACCAGAACAGTCAGTGACTGCACAGGGTAGTTCTGAATTTCTCATCCACCTCAGAAGCCACACAGCATTTTCCCCACCCTCTGTGTTTCAGCATAAAATCTTCACCGAGGCAGCTTAACCCCAGCACCCGGCTGCAGGAGGCTGGGACCAGTCATGCCTCTAACACTGGTTTGGAAAGAGAGTTGTGAAGTCCTGCCTGAAACCCACCTGCTCATCAGCAGGAACCGCCTCTGCTCAGTTGAAGTGATGGCCTGACTCCCTTTCAGAAGCCATGGACACGTTATAAACCCATCTTCTTCTAAGACCCTGGGTCAACTGGTGCCAGGACAAACATCTCTCCAAAAGCACGAAGAGCAAGGCCTGTCCTGGCTCACATCCCTGCGCTGATTCCTTAAATTCATTTCCTCAGATTCACAGAGTGAGTGTATCTAAATGACTAACACTGCAATAGAAGTATTCTAGCAAAGGTAATTAGCCTCACACGCTGCAATTCCCCGCCACATTAAGACAAGAGGACAATTTTGGTCACACAATTACTTGCATGGAAAAGTGGATACTTCTCAGTTATTTTTAACTCTAATGCCAATACATAAGGCTACAAGCTCTGAGAATACCTGAATGATACCCCTAATAATAAATCTCCCAGTATTTTAAATGTAAACACATTTTAAAACAACTTCTAATTACAGCTCTCTGTTCCTGGTTGCAGAACTTGGACTCATATAAAGATTTCTCACTAAAATGTCAGCATTAAACAACAGAAAAGATACTTGTAGATCTTAGTGAAATCGAGCAATTTTACTTGAAGTCTTCCAAGACTCAATACAACACATCAAGAGTCACGTTTCATAAACCCTGAATTTATACTAATCACACACCAAAAAAAAGAGGGTAACTCCCTAGCATCATAGTTACTCCAGCAGTATTTACATTACACCCCAGTTCAAGTCAGAAGAGGCAGCTGCAAAAGAAACTAAGAAATCCTCATGAGTTCTGAAGGTTGATTTTTGAAGCACTCCAGGAAAAAAAAAAAAAAGAAAAATAAAAGCTGACATTCACAGAGAGAGCAGGTCTACAGCCCAGAGCGGGCACCTCAGGAGAACAGCCAAAGAGTTTCTGACACGAGGTTTATCTTATTTCGGAACCACACTGGAGAGCTAATTAGCTGTCACTGCCTGATCTCAGGTGAGACCTCGAACTACAGACAGACAGACTTCTTGTACAGAAACTGGAAACAAACAGGAACATCATCTGACTCACTTCGTAACACGCTGAAGGTCTCCCCTTTCCCATCTGTTTGAAGATCACTTGTGGCAGAGCAGGACAAAAACACGACCAGATTTCAAATACTTACTTGGGGGTTTGTTGGTGGTTTTTTTTTCTTTACTATGAACTGTGTAAAGGACTCCTAAGGCTGCAGTAACGCTGAGGAGAAGGCCGTTACCACCCACCTGTGCCATCCTGAATCTAAGGCCTCTGAGCAGTTAAACTCTTAACAGCGCAGAAATTCATACTACAAAGATTGAAAACACACGTTTTACTTGCCAAACCACCTATGTCATCTCTATAAGCTTAGAATTTAATTTATAATATCTACACATATAGGCCTATATACATGTTCATGTGTACATTAAAAAACAGGCTAGTGAAAGATACTGGATTACGCCACCAAACAGAAATCCTGGTAACTATAGTATAAATTCAGAGAAATAATTTACTTCAAATTAAAGAAGAATGTAAAAAAAACTGCAATTGCAGCCTCCTCGGCCTGTGCTACTTGCATTGATTACAAGTACTGCTTATACACAGTAGTTCATAAAGGATTTTACAGGGACGTACGCGGTAGGGGAAGTGACCTCCGTGGCACAATAGCTTACAGAACTGTAAGAGCTGTGACGGGGGGGTCTACACAGCTTTTTACAAAGCATACGAGGCTCAGATTTAACACTGAAGTTAATCTTCATCTTGTACTTTGCTCTATTCAGTAAGACACTGTCTGGCTGCCAGTCACGCAGCCTGGTGGTTGTGGCTGAGAACAGGACACTGAAAACACCGGCTTCCGCCAACGCCTCGTGCCATCGCGCTGCCAACAGCCCGCTGCCTCCAGCACGGAGCCAGCTCTCATCTCTACCTGTTACTGCCATTTTTAACACAGTCCCCGTGGAACTGGTTATCTACCACCAAGGACACCTACTCCAGGTAGTTTACGTTTCCAGTAAGGGTCATATAGGGCTTCAAGTGTATCTTTTTTTTTAACCAAGTCCCAAAGTTGTTGTGTGTCGCTGTGGCTGTGACACAGGAGGTACTGTGCGTTCAAACGGGAGCAGGTGTAGATCTGAAGATGTGAGACCGTCAACAAATAAAAAGGAATGCATTATTCTCCTCAGCTTCCAGGCTTCAAGGCACCTCCTGCATGAACACACTGGGAAACAAACAAGCAGACCAAAAGTTCACTGGAAAGAGAACAATGGGATATACCTAACTTCCTCCGAAGCACACAGCATCAAAAAATGAGACAAGGTTGGACCCAAATTATCAACAAATAAAAATCATTATAAAAACGAGATGACAGGAATGCCATGAGGTTGATGTTCTCAGCTCTGTTGATTGGAGGTGATTGTTAATCACAGTGTTTTCTGATGCCCGTTTGCAGACGGCTTTGTCTCCGAGTCTCTTGGATTGTTCGACAGATGAAGTTTATCTAATCCTGCAAAACATTAAGCGATACAGAAAAACTGAGACTCCCCCCTGTCTCACACACACAGGTATTCAAAAAAAACCCACACAAACCAAATTCTACTTTGTGATCCAGGCCTTCCCGTTTGCTGAAGGCCCGAACTGACATTCAGTTCTGGCTCAGAGTTAATACTGTGAAATTCCCTCAGTTGCATTTTAAGTGAGAAATGCCCATGACAAAGGATGAATGTTGGAGTGAGAGCAGCCTGACTTCACCATCACACACTTAGATGTTAAGAACCAAGGAAGACCCACAATCCTTTACTCTGTCAACCTACAAAAATGGGGCAGAAATGAGCACACAAGCTTTGGTTACCATTCTTGGGAGTTTCAACAGACACTGGTGTTGCAAACAAACCCAGGTTGTGTCAGGAACCTCTGCTCTTCAAGATTTCTAACTCCCTTTTTGTGCCAAATGCAAACCTTTTTACCAATTAACTTTGTTTCTCCATTTTGATCACAATATTTACACAAAAATCAGACAATATGCAATGGCAAAAGGAAAAAAAAACCTCCCTAAAAAATCCGCTAGAATGATGCCATCCAGTGACTACACCTGCATTTTGAAGTTTGTTAATCTGCTTACAACATATAGAATTTATTAAATTCTATATGTTTAATAAATACAGAAAAACTGAGACTCCCCCCGTCTCTCACACACAGGTATTCAAAAGAATCCATACAAACCAAATTCTACTTTGTGATCCAGGCCTTCCCGTTTGCTGAAGGCCCGAACTGACATTCAGTTCTGGCTCAGAGTTAATACTGTGAAATTCCCTCAGTTGCATTTTAAGTGAGAAATGCCCATGACAAAGGATGAATGTTGGAGTGAGAGCAGCCTGACTTCACCATCACACACTTAGATGTTAAGAACCAAGGAAGACCCACAATCCTTTACTCTGTCAACCTACAAAAATGGGGCAGAAATGAGCACACAAGCTTTGGTTACCATTCTTGGGAGTTTCAACAGACACTGGTGTTGCAAACAAACCCAGGTTGTGTCAGGAACCTCTGCTCTTCAAGATTTCTAACTCCCTTTTTGTGTCAAATGCAAACCTTTTACCAATTAACTTTGCTTCTCCATTTTAATCACAATATTTACACAAAAATCAGACAATATGTGATGGCAAAAGGAAAAAAAAACCTCCCTAAAAAATCCGCTAGAATGATGCCATCCAGTGACTACACCTGCATTTTGAAGTTTGTTAATCTGCTTACAGAGTTAATACTGTGAAATTCCCTCAGTTGCATTTTAAGTGAGAAATGCCCATGACAAAGGATGAATGTTGGAGTGAGAGCAGCCTGACTTCACCATCACACACTTAGATGTTAAGAACCAAGGAAGACCCACAATCCTTTACTCTGTCAACCTACAAAAATGGGGCAGAAATGAGCACACAAGCTTTGGTTACCATTCTTGGGAGTTTCAACAGACACTGGTGTTGCAAACAAACCCAGGTTGTGTCAGGAACCTCTGCTCTTCAAGATTTCTAACTCCCTTTTTGTGTCAAATGCAAACCTTTTACCAATTAACTTTGCTTCTCCATTTTAATCACAATATTTACACAAAAATCAGACAATATGTGATGGCAAAAGGAAAAAAAAACCTCCCTAAAAAATCCGCTAGAATGATGCCATCCAGTGACTACACCTGCATTTTGAAGTTTGTTAATCTGCTTACAACATATAGAATTTATTAAATTCTATATGTTTAATACAGTAAAGTTGCCATGAATTATCAAGATAAATTTTAACATCATTTGCCTTGAGACAAACTTTAGTTTTACCAGACCTGTTGCTATGTCAACATATAGAATTTTTTATTAAACTCTATGTGTTTAATACAGTAAAGTGCCATGAATTAGCAAGATAAATTTTTACATCATTTGCCTTGAAACAGAAACTTTAGTTTTACCAGACCTGTTGCTATGAGCCCATGCAGACTGGTGTTAATTTATTTCCTTCAGAGCTCTGCAACAGCCGTTACGTTATGGAAAGTAATACCTTTACAGTCAAAACGCTTGCAAAATAAATAAAATTTTAAAAAGGATTATGCAAGTCAAGTTAAAGAGATCAACAGACACTGGTGTTGCAAACAAACCCAGGTTGTGTCAGGAACCTCTGCTCTTCAAGATTTCTAACTCCCTTTTTGTGTCAAATGCAAACCTTTTACCAATTAACTTTGCTTCTCCATTTTAATCACAATATTTCCACCAGTTTGACAGACGCTGGTGTTGAAAACAAACCCAGGTTGTGTCAGGAACCTCTGCTCTTCAAGATTTCTAACTCCCTTTTTGTGTCAAATGCAAACCTTTTACCAATTAACTTTGCTTCTCCATTTTAATCACAATATTTACACAAAAATCAGACAATATGTGATGGCAAAAGGAAAAAAAAACCTCCCTAAAAAATCCGCTAGAATGATGCCATCCAGTGACTACACCTGCATTTTGAAGTTTGTTAATCTGCTTTCAACATATAGAATTTTTTATTAAACTCTATGTGTTTAATACAGTAAAGTGCCATGAATTAGCAAGATAAATTTTTACATCATTTGCCTTGAAACAGAAACTTTAGTTTTACCAGACCTGTTGCTATGAGCCCATGCAGACTGGTGTTAATTTATTTCCTTCAGAGCTCTGCAACAACCATTACGTTATGAAAAGTAATACCTTTACAGTCAAAACACTTGCAAAAAAAAATAAAAAAAGGATTATGCAAGTCAAGTTAAAGAGATGAATCAAGATCTTCTCATAAAATGACCTTAACAAAAAGCTGGGGGAGAATGTCTACTCCATCAGACTTGCATCATCTGCCTCAATCAACAATGGAACTTCTCTGAAAATATTTTCAGCATAAAAATCGACAGATTTACACCCCCTGCACTCATCTGTTCCCCGGAGCTTCAAAACTCAACATTAAAAATCACAGAATAGCTCATCGTAATCCTACACTATCAGTCATTTTGTACTTCCCTATTTGATTAAAATCGGTCTGATTTTAACGTAATCTCCACCAGCAGAGTCCACTTCAGGAAGTGCTTGGACTTTGTTTACCACGGTCACACCCCTGGCAGGCACTGATCAGCAGTAACCAACACCACAACCTGAATCCGCAGCTGTAAACACTGAAGTGTCCCCATTAGTCCCCTCAAGTTAGGCAAGTACTACTCTAGGGTTCTAAATAGGTAGGAGCTTCCTTAATCAGGAAAGATAAGATGTAGTAACAACTCAATTACTAAATACATACATTTTATCCTCTTAGTATCAAATATGTTTCAAGCCTTTCTTCTATGGCTAAAACTGTAAACACTGAAGTGTCCCCATTAGTCCCCTCAATTTAGGCAAGTACTACTCTAGGGTTCTAAATAGGTAGGAGCTTCCTTAATCAGGAAAGATAAGATGTAGTAACAACTCAATTACTAAATACATACATTTTATCCTCTTAGTATCAAATATGTTTCAAGCCTTTCTTCTATGGCTAAGAAACATGAGTGAACAATTTGATTAAAATCTTGATTATATCAAGTGTAGGTTTTACTCAGCCACTTACTAGGATCCTGCATGTTCTGTACAAACGTTTTCTGACCACGTGGTGCTCAAAAACAAAAAAAAGCATCACAACAAAGCAGCTAAGACTTCTTCTAAACTATTTTTAGGGAATTAATAAATTGCTTTAAACAAACAAAAAAAAGGGGCAACCCACACAGAAGTTGAAGTTTTATTTTGAAAAAAAAAAAAGGCCAACCCACACAGAAGTTGAAGTTTTATTTTGGAATCACTGCTGAGCAATGGGAGTGTTTCTCTGCTCTCTAAAGGTTGAAAATCTAGCGGTGGGTCAGTAAGGACACGGACGTATCATGATTAACATTGTACCTTCACTCTCAATTCTCCAGAACAAAGTAACACAAAGTGATGCCTTCTCGCCTCAACTCACAGAAACTTCCACCAAGAAAAGGTTTCTGTGAGTTGTAAGAACTTCAGCAGCAGCACATCAAGGTCTCAAGGCTGGAGAAAGGGAAGGTTGAAGCACCAACGGAACTGTCAGTGCTCTCTTACCCAATGCCTTCAGGAGCTCTTCTCGCACGGCGGAAGTGAACTTTCTGACCAGACACAACGTCGTCACGATGGCGAAGAGCAAGTTGTAGGATAATACGATATAGAAGTTTCCCAGCCAGTTAAACCTTCCGAAGTCTCCAAGAAGATCAAATCTGGTGATTCCTGCATTTAAGATTTACATGAAAAACCTTGATTACATTTAAGAAACACAAAAATTTCATTCTTTTACTTTTTACGTATGGAAGCAATATTCTTTCAGACAACACACTATAAGACACATGGTTAAAGACACAAGATGATCCCGAGGTCTTTTTCCCCTTCATGGACTACTCTAAAACTGTAAGACACAGTTATCAAAATGTTTCTTAAGTTTCCTAGTAAAATGGTTGAATAAAATGAGCTGAAGTAAACTGTCTTTTCTAGATGAGAATTCTGCTTGTATACTTTCAATAAATATAAGGAGGAAAAACATCAGTATTGGTATGAAAGCTGCTTGAAATCTCATTTTCTACAAAATCCTTATCTATTCTGGAAAAGGATGAAACGCACCATGGCTTCTCTATTCAAAAAAACAGGTAGCAGAAAGCCTTTCCACGAGAGCCACAACAACTTACAGCAAACATTAAGCTTTTGTAAGTGGTTTTTTTCAGAGCCTCTGCTTTTCAAACGGAAGTTTCACACATCTTTCCAGCAGCAGTTTTTTGTCCCAGCCCTACCCATCACTGCAGCCACAGAGTGTTTCCACTGGGGGAAAGAGTTTGGCTGAAAGACAGCGCTGACAGGTCTCCTTCACAGCACACCCCAGGCCACTGAAGCAAGTTTTCTATCATCTTATTCTAAAAGGTTTTGGGGGCTTTTACGAACTGTGACTTCAACAGTGAGAATGAATGAGGAGCGACAGAACAGACTTAAGGGCCAGTTTCCTTCCTTTCAAGGGTAAACCTGGCACTTGGGAATCTCATTGTACCTTGACAGCCAAGACTCACAGCCAGCTGCCACAGTGTTAAAAGGTACACACGCTTAGAATCAGTCAATTAAAGTTAAAAAAAATAGGGAAATCTAATGTAGCGTCTAAGAATAACATGCCAAAACAAAGAAAATGAGAATTTTCAAAGGATAAAGTAAAAAAAAGGAAAAAAATTACTGAAGCTGATCAAAACAGCAAGAGAGGCAGGGAGAGATACCAACGAAGCACAGAAGTTGGTAACACAAGAAGAAACCAGCTGCCTGAATCAACCAGCAAACATGAGAAGGACAATAACCACAGAGCTGCTTTCACACTTGAAGCCAAACAGACAGTGTCCTTAAGGATATTTTCAAAGCAGCAGAGAGTGTTTTGGTCGGACTGCAGAGCTACAAGGAAATTGAGAAAGTCAAGTCCCAACGCATGGGCTTCCAGACCTTTAAAGGAAATAAAACAAACAGCGAGAGCGCGGAGTAAAGAGTTCTCTGGAAAAGGAAGAAATACTCCGTGCCACAAAGGGATGCAGAAGAATAGCTGGCACAGAGCAAGCCTTATGGGGACAAACTCAAAATGAAGCCTGACACTTCTGTTAGAGCAGGTGGAGAAAAATCTTGTCCACAAGTTACATTCATTTTCCTCTTAAAAATAAATTAAAAAATCACTGCTCATCAGAAAAAAAAACCAAAATGATACTGTGTCAGATTTTAAGTTTGTGGGAGAAAAAGGTTAAAAAGCTTTTGCTGACTTTCTTACAGAAAATTCTACTTGGCCCACAAAAAAAGTTCCCAAGACTGCAATTTGAAAGATTACTCAGTAACTGAACAGAAAGCTACATCACTACTGAACACAAACATATAGCCAATAAAACTGGTGACAGTTTACCAAATCAGATATTAAAGAATTGTTCAGGAGTAAAAAAAAAAAGAAATACTCTGTTTTTATACTATACATACAAAGAAGTTTTAAGTCACTATTTACTTTATTATAATCAAGGGAAGAATTCTAAAAATATGTTTGTACATTAGAAAACTCAATGCTGTTTGTTTCCCTATTCCTGGTTATTAAGTGCTTTGTTCCCAATTTGTTTCACAGTGGTTGGCGTATGGCGCTGGCGGGAAAGTTTGTCCAAGGAGGACTGTTACAAGGCTAAAACATTCTGGAAAGGTGAGTTAACTTAGTTTAATAAAAACTTTCCTGGAGTTCTAAATTAAAGTTGCAGTTAAGATTTACATCAAAAACCTTGATTACATTTAAGAAACACAAAAATTTCATTCTTTTTATGTATGGAAGCAATATTCTTTCAGACAACACACTATAAGACACATGGTTAAAGACACAAGATGATCCCGAGGTCTTTTTCCCCTTCATGGACTACTCTAAAACTGTAAGACACAGTTATCAAAATGTTTCTTAAGTTTCCTAGTAAAATGGTTGAATAAAATGAGCTGAAGTAAACTGTCTTTTCTAGATGAGAATTCTGCTTGTATATTCTAAAGGTCTTTTTCCCCTTCATGGACTACTCAAACTGTAAGACACAAGTTTCCTAGTAAAATGGTTGAATAACATGAGCTGAAGTAAATCGTCTTTTCTAGATGAGAATTCTGCTTGTATACTTTCAATAAATATAAGGAGGAAAAACATCAGTATTGGTATGAAAGCTGCTTGAAATCTCATTTTCTACAAAATCCTTATCTATTCTGGAAAAGGATGAAACGCACCATGGCTTCTCTATTCAAAAAAACAGGTAGCAGAAAGCCTTTCCACGAGAGCCACAACAACTTACAGCAAACATTAAGCTTTTGTAAGTGGTTTTTTTCAGAGCCTCTGCTTTTCAAACGGAAGTTTCACACATCTTTCCAGCAGCAGTTTTTTGTCCCAGCCCTACCCATCACTGCAGCCACAGAGTGTTTCCACTGGGGGAAAGAGTTTGGCTGAAAGACAGCGCTGACAGGTCTCCTTCACAGCACACCCCAGGCCACTGAAGCAAGTTTTCTATCATCTTATTCTAAAAGGTTTTGGGGGCTTTTACGAACTGTGACTTCAACAGTGAGAATGAATGAGGAGCGACAGAACAGACTTAAGGGCCAGTTTCCTTCCTTTCAAGGGTAAACCTGGCACTTGGGAATCTCATTGTACCTTGACAGCCAAGACTCACAGCCAGCTGCCACAGTGTTAAAAGGTACACACGCTTAGAATCAGTCAATTAAAGTTAAAAAAAATAGGGAAATCTAATGTAGCGTCTAAGAATAACATGCCAAAACAAAGAAAATGAGAATTTTCAAAGGATAAAGTAAAAAAAAGGAAAAAAATTACTGAAGCTGATCAAAACAGCAAGAGAGGCAGGGAGAGATACCAACGAAGCACAGAAGTTGGTAACACAAGAAGAAACCAGCTGCCTGAATCAACCAGCAAACATGAGAAGGACAATAACCACAGAGCTGCTTTCACACTTGAAGCCAAACAGACAGTGTCCTTAAGGATATTTTCAAAGCAGCAGAGAGTGTTTTGGTCGGACTGCAGAGCTACAAGGAAATTGAGAAAGTCAAGTCCCAACGCATGGGCTTCCAGACCTTTAAAGGAAATAAAACAAACAGCGAGAGCGCGGAGTAAAGAGTTCTCTGGAAAAGGAAGAAATACTCCGTGCCACAAAGGGATGCAGAAGAATAGCTGGCACAGAGCAAGCCTTATGGGGACAAACTCAAAATGAAGCCTGACACTTCTGTTAGAGCAGGTGGAGAAAAATCTTGTCCACAAGTTACATTCATTTTCCTCTTAAAAATAAATTAAAAAATCACTGCTCATCAGAAAAAAAAACCAAAATGATACTGTGTCAGATTTTAAGTTTGTGGGAGAAAAAGGTTAAAAAGCTTTTGCTGACTTTCTTACAGAAAATTCTACTTGGCCCACAAAAAAAGTTCCCAAGACTGCAATTTGAAAGATTACTCAGTAACTGAACAGAAAGCTACATCACTACTGAACACAAACATATAGCCAATAAAACTGGTGACAGTTTACCAAATCAGATATTAAAGAATTGTTCAGGAGTAAAAAAAAAAAGAAATACTCTGTTTTTATACTATACATACAAAGAAGTTTTAAGTCACTATTTACTTTATTATAATCAAGGGAAGAATTCTAAAAATATGTTTGTACATTAGAAAACTCAATGCTGTTTGTTTCCCTATTCCTGGCTATTAAGTGCTTTGTTCCCAATTTGTTTCACAGTGGTTGGCGTATGGCGCTGGCGGGAAAGTTTGTCCAAGGAGGACTGTTACAAGGCTAAAACATTCTGGAAAGGTGAGTTAACTTAGTTTAATAAAAACTTTCCTGGAGTTCTAAAAGAAGGACATGTTAGAGACATCCAAAATCTCTGTATCTTATGAGAATGCTATGAAACACCTATGAAACACACAGAAAATTTCTCATATTTCCATTTTTAAAACTTGAAAAGGGTCAGTATTAGATAACTTTTGCTTTTTTACCTTTCCCATAATGAAGAAGTCTAGTCTCTTCTGTGTAATCCAGAAACTTGCTTTTTTAATGAAGTGAAAAGACTATGAATCTGCTTAACATATTTATTTCTTTTCATCTATTCAGTGCCACAGGGCGGGAGCGTGGAGCGCGACACATGTTGATATTTTTGCAAAGCACCACATGACTCACTGTACTCTAATACACTCTATTAATCCTGTTTGGACAGCTGTGACGGGGCATTTGTTAGCTGGGTGTTAATTGTTCCATCTTTTTTCTTCTTTTATTTATCTCTATGGCAAACTATTCAGGAATTTCATTTGTTAGTCTTTTTTTAAGTGAGTTTTACCATTAATCTGTTTCCTATGAGACAATGCGCCCAGCATGTATACTCGCTTCCACGGAATCTGTTTAGTATCAACTGTTAATCTCACAGATCATTAACAATGATTTTATTGTATTTTTTTTTTAAGTGACGAATGCAGTGACTTAGTGGACAAAATACTAATGTTCAAATTCTATTCTAACACACCAACTTTTCAACATAACATCTTGCTCCTAAGTGCTAGAACTGGTTTACTTCGGTCTTTATCATACCATTATATTTTAAAATTGCACTACTTTAAATACTTGAATTATTCTTTTGCATTTTTGGGAAGTTTTACTACCGATTTTTAAAACATAAGCTCTAGAATGTCTATCTTAAGATTCAACCCTCCAAAATGCATTACAGGTGTTGGTTTTGTTTGTTACAGAAGTGATCTAATAAAACTCATCATCTATGGATACACACAGCATGAAAATACAGTCTAGTTTGCTGGAAAACAGTAACTACTCTTGATTTGACAGTTTTTTGGCTGAAAAGAACAACAGCTACAGAACTGTTGGGTACAGGTTACTGCTCTGTGGGCCTCAGCTTAAACTCCTAAACTTGTCCTAAGACTTGTACAGCCCGAGGTGAAGATTTTTGTTTTGTTCTGTTTGATGTTCCCAATGAAATTCCCATTGGCCGCAAATACTCTGCACTACTTCAACGTGTAACGGCTCTGCAATCCCACCTCAGCAATTCAAGCTGAAGATTTCCTAATTAAACAAAGTGAAGATCCAAAACATCTTCTCTTTCCAACTGGTTAAAATAGTTTTTCCGACTCAAATGCTACTGCCAGTTCTTAACAACAAAATCAGAACTTCTTCAGTTCTACTATCCTGGATTCCAAATTGTTATATTTGAAAACTTTTATATTTGAACACAAGCAGATTATTTTAGGGAAAATGAAAGCAGCCTGATATCATTGCTGATAAAAAAAATTACTAAATGAAGAGTCATTAACCATTTTTAAAGATATCTGCACTCAACATTACCTCCAACTTTATACCTGAAATCTCCAAATGTATTTTTTTCACGAAAACTGAGCACTAATTTCACAGTGAACATGGAACTATTTTATACTACCCTGAACAAGCAGTCTCCATGTCTATTCTCACCATCTCCTGGTTTAAGAAGTTTAGCATCTGACCTACCTTTTTAGAAGAATATGTTCTCTAGAAAATTCTTAGCTTTTTTTTAGAATGTATGTTCTGCAGTTTATGTACATAAAATGTATATTCCACCGCTCATGTTGGTGCAGAAAAGGTGACCAGACATCCATGCTCTTTCTATTGAAAGTGATGGCAAATTAAATGCATCCTATGAAAGGTACAGCTACAGGCTGTTTGGTTTTGTCGTGGGTTTGGTTTTTTTTCTTAAACTCAACTAAACATCCTTTATTACAATATTTTATACTTCCATTTCACTTACCCAGTGTCCTTGACATCACTGGCAACGCAGAGCTTAGCACCAAGATTGAGACACAGTTTCCAATGATCTGTTTGAAAATGACAAACAGCATTTAAATTAGAAATGGGATTCTTAAAAAAAACAAACAACCAAAAAACAGTGCTCAAGATTTAAAAGTTCCTGAAAATTACTTTCTTCATAGTGAACCTAAAGTAATTTACAGCAACATATTTTATTTAGACTTGCTTACATCTGTCACACTTATCCATATGATATTACACAAGATGATGATTCAAGAGAAGAGTTTAAAAAAAATCAAATATGTAATCATTTGCTTTTAGTCCAAGTGTTAGGTATGCTTAGACTCAAAATAATTCAAAACTACCGTGTTGCAGAGTGTGGACTGTTTACTTAATTCCTGCAAACTTTTTACAAAAGAACCATTCCATGGACTTAGAACAGACGACTGATACATCAGCTTAAGCTTTGTATGTAACTGCTTGCAGGATTAGCATTATTTAAAAAATTACAACAAAGAGCTTCCTTTCAATTGAATGCCTGTTGACTACTTTAAATAGTACGAAAAAATTCACAGCTGTTAGATTTTACTCTCGTTTTTGTAAAGCCTTTATAAAGAGTAATTGAAACTTTCTCTCACAAGGGATCACTTTCTTCAGCTCTAATTCTATCAAAGTCCAAAAGAAAACAACAGAAAACTTCTTCAAAGTAGGTAGACATTTGTGCATTCACTATTTATTTCTACACTGTTCCTGGTGTACTGTAAACAAACAACAGAAAACATTAAGAACATTCCAACTCCCTACTATCTATCTACTATGACCATCCTAGGCCTTTACCTACTTTCTCACTTGCAAAAATTTATGGTAAAATGTCTTTATCCATTACTTCAAAAAACAAAAACACACATAAAACACAAAGATAACCAAACAATGAAACACATTGAAAAAAATAATTAAATTCAACATCTGTTCCTTGGTTACTGATCACCTCCCCTTGTCAGCTGTGGGAATATTTCACCAAACCCTGAGCATGTTCCTCTCTCTGCATTAGGTACCAGCGTTTGTTATTCTGAAGCCAGCGCTAAATTGTGGAAAGTCAAATTAGCCTCAGACTGCAAAACGTTGCTGAATAGACCTCCTCAGTCTTAGTTTAATTATTCAAATTTGAATTACTTTCTCTGTATTACTTCTAGCAACCAAGTTCTTCAGATTTCAAACAAGCTCCCTGAAGTACAGTTAGCACAATCAAAGTTACTCATTAGCAATACGTTTCCTTTGAAAAAAGTTCTTTCACTGGCTTTTCTATAGCTGGTTAACAAGCTCTGCTATTCCCGGCTTTTTACAAGTGAATGGATGCCATCCAAACTAAACACAGCACATCCTTTTTCCCACTCATTCAGCATTTTGAAAATCTTCCAGTTTGTGTTTACGCAGCTTACAAACAAATACTGATCACTGCAAATGAGCCATTCAGGGCAATTACTAACTAAAGGAGTCGGTTTGTCTTGGGTGGCAAGAAAGAGAGGAGGGGGCCATCACCGTCACAGCCTTCACCTCACCTTTGTCATAGTTGTGTCATCCTTCCTGGGAGTGAAATTCTCAAAAAACCGAAGACTGTAGAAGCCGACGACAGAGGACACCATGAGATAGCTGTGAGAATCAAGGAAAAAGGAACCTCCGAGGAATGCAAGTTTCACTCAAGTTCTCAGCAGCGTCCTAAAAGTCTTAAGAACCAAAGAAACAAAACAAAAACACTCCGAGTGCTTGAGAAAGACTGACCTATCTCTTTCTTCTTTGCGGGCAAGCGTCTTAGTAAATTACCAGTGTCCCAGAAAACTGGACAGAATACTTGTTAACAGACAGAATTCTTCAAGAAAGGATACAAAATCAAGATGATTTCAAGTGCTGCTCCCACAAAACCAAAGGTGGAGAGGGAGGCATTTCCTATTCCAGGCCCCTACAAGGAGGAAAAACACTTTGCGTCATTTAATAAGATATATGCAATTGTTCATAAAGTTAAGTTCTACCAGGACCAAAAAAACCTAACATCTTACATGAAATACAGCCTCTTCTCAGTTCAGTATTTAAGGGGCATCTGATGGTCTAACCCATGAGTCCCCCCGACCCTACACAGTCGCACCAGCAGCTTCCAAACCTGAGACCAGGCGCTGCTGAGACAGAAGGTATCACCACTCCTGTTCCATGCACACCACGCTGCGTTTTATACAGACTCCCTTAGTGGGGAACTAAAGTAAGAGGTCTCAAAGGAAAACACTTCTAGTTGTTTGCAATACCACAGGCAGAGCAGCCATCACCACCCAAACCTCTCCGAGCTCTGCGAGCTCATACACACCTCTACGCAGGAGGAAGCATTAACAAGTTAATGAAAAAACCCCTCACAATTAAAGACACTACTACTCTGCTGTTCTTTACTTTCTTGAAGCATTTTTATCATAAAGGAGGAAAAATTGTCATGTTTTGTAAGAGGAACACAGTAAGAAGACAGGCTTTTCATAGTGCTTTTTAACATAGTTGCTTGAATCGAACATTTCTAGACCACGTAAAAGTAGGAGACATCAGCAAAATGCAAATTCCAGACAACTGACTGACTTTACTGAATCACTGCATCTTCATAAAGGTTCTGGACTAGTTTTATTGAGAACTTACTATTACATGACATATAATAAATCTTTATGTCTGCACAAGACCAAAACCTAGAAGGCTGAGGCTCATTAATTTCAATGTTCTTAAAGCAGAAGTTCTCACTTGCACTTTTGTAAGGGCTCCAAAACATTTCTAGAGTTATAAAAATCATAAGAGAGGTTTACTTTACCCCAGATCCCTTTGGCATTGCAGTCTCATCAACCAACAGGTAAAGAATGTTGAGAGCAACTAAGAGGACTGAGATGGACTATAAAGAAGTAGAAAACAGCCTTGTTATTTAGAATTATTCCATGTTTTAAAAAATGTATACATTTATCTTCACCAGATTTCATAATGTTCTTTTAAAATGGTTACGAAAGGAATATGAAGTTTATTGTTTAAAGACATCACTCAAAAATATTGAAACTCAAATGACCAAAAAATAACCAAAGAATTCATACTCTTTGCTGGGGAGGGGAGAAGGGGAAGGCACAAATTCTTACTGTCTCGATCAGTAGCAATATCATAACAGCTGGATAGACTAAATTCCTTTCCCAAGCAGAAGCTTTTTTCCGCCGTTCTGTTCAGAATAGAAAAACAGAAGCTTAGTACCATACATCATCTTAAAATAAAACAAATAAAAATCATTCAGGTATCTATAAGCTCCTTATAACTACAGGTAACAACCAATCTTATCTTGGACCAACACCAACCAGTTCATAAAAATATCCACCCTGCAGAGCTGTACAAAGCTATTCCAAAGCCATGAAGCCTCTTAAGAGAAAGGCTGGGGAGAAACACAGAAGTAGATTTTTCTCTCTTGTTTACAGGTATGTTTCACACCATAACATGTTCTTTCCCCTTCACAGAAGTTCTGTGAAGTTTAAAACTGAATTTAAAAATACGCTGTTTACATGAATATTTTAGTATGACCTAAAGGAACAGGAGGGAATTTCAACTTTAAACAGTATTTTCTTCTTATAAGGCAAGAAAGGCAAGACCAACACACTGGACATCACTAGTGTGTCTAAAATGAAAACTCAACAACTGTTTTTCACCACAGTCTTAGTTTTGCACATAACAGGGTGATAAACGAAGAATCCTGCAAGCCTGCGAATAAGTAGGAAGAGTCCTCCTGAGTGCCTGCCATTACCGAAAGTATCACTTTCCAGTTTTAAAAGACACAAAGCTGCTAAGAATTATTTTACTGTTCTTAAACACAATTTGACTTCTATAGAAATAATTCAGAAACAGAGATGAAAGTAACACCTTAGATTATCCCAAATAATTGTAAGCATATCATTATATATGAAAAGCCTGTGCTTATATATTTTCATTATATATGAAAAGCTCCATGCAAGTAAGCTGCTTTTACACTTGCTCTAAAATTATGTTAAAAATAAGCTCCAAACCAGACTCCCTACTTAAATTTGTTTGTTAGAGACGTGATTCCTTGTGATGAATCTGTAGAAACTATGACAATTTGAAAGGACTGCAAATGCACACATTTGGTTAAGAACAAACTGGAATCAATCAAGTGACTGCTACAAGCTAAACACGGCATCTTAAGGTCATTTATTAAACTGCAACCCACATCAAACAGTAGAAAAAAAAAATAATTTATTACCTAGATTTGTTTTCTTGCTTTTCACTTTTTCAAGCTCCCGTTCTAACTCTACTGCCTGCTGTTCCACCATGGAAGATACACCTTTTAAAAAGAGAAAACAGTATTTTATTTTGAATGAGACCAACTACAGGACTGGATGACACACTGGGACAATTCAGATTTAGGAAGCATCACATTAACACTTGTGGCTTTAAACTCCAGGTGTGTTTTTGAGACTCTTCAACTACTTTTCAAGAAGAGGCTTAGTCAAGAACCCTCTAGTTCTGTCTAACCAGAGAAGTCCGACACAGAGGTTTCATGGTGTGACCTTCTACAATCCCTGCCTGTTCTGTTGACCAGCTACTGCAAGAAGTAAGAGAACACCTACTGCTGAACTGTGGCACAGGCCCAAAAACCAGGTACAGTGCGGCAGCTTAAATGCCTCATTCTTATATCTCTGTATTTCGTATATCTAAAATCTCTGGATGCCCTTCAAGGGCATTATTATTCAGCAACTTGAAGACAAAGCAGACCTTGGCCTCCAAACTAAGCAAGCTGGTGGCTGGATTTCCAGTTTCAGCTGCTGCCTCTCCCTCCCCTTCCCCAGTCCTTTTTACTCAGCAAACTCAGTTTCCACACTGTTGACAAACCCTCTGCCTGTATCACTTCGCCCTCTGCCAATCACTTCGCTCTGTCCGCAGAGCTCCTTCTGACACCTACACTCAGATCTTCCTCACAATCACCCACGAGACCCTATTCTTCCCATTTTCACAGCTCCCAGCACATGCATGTCACTGTTGCGCAGCTCCTCAAACTCTCTCCTCTACACCAGCTCAAAACTGACAACTGTAAAATTAATTCTTCTCTCCCTTGCTAATTTTCTGCCCTAAAAGTTGCTCAGCAACTCTTCCTCCCACCCCTGCTCTAGGGAACCAGTCTGCCAATCACTTCGCTCTGTCCGCAGAGCTCCTTCTGACACCCACACTCAGATCTTCCTCACAATCACCCACGAGACCCTATTCTTCCCATTTTCACAGCTCCCAGCACATGCATGTCACTGTTGCGCAGCTCCTCAAACTCTCTCCTCTACACCAGCTCAAAACTGACAACTGTAAAATTAATTCTTCTCTCCCTTGCTAATTTTCTGCCCTAAAAGTTGCTCAGCAACTCTTCCTCCCACCCCTGCTCTAGGGAACCCAGCCCGCTCTCCCCCTGCGTCCTTGTCTCTTCAACCTCCTGTCCTCTTCCAAGCCCCCATCTTCTCCAGCGCAAACACACTCTGGTTGCTCTTCTTGATTCCAGTTCCCTCAAAGACACTGCACAATGTTCAAGCAATGATACAGTGGTACAGCTCTGAAATGCCAACGAGAGATCTGCTATTTCAGTTCCAATCTCATTATTCTACCTTAGCTCTTGCTCTTTGCCATCACAATCTGGGAACACGTTTCCCAGGATAAGTCAGAAACACTCCCTGCTCTCACCCTTGCCCCACTTTCATCCCTTTCATTTACAAATAATCTCACCTCACATTTTCCCTGCCTACTCCAGGTCAATCTCACTGAGAAAACACTTTGTGGCAGTGACAGTTCAAGGTCTTAATAAACCCTAAGTCCTCTCTTATCTTCTTTCTTGATTCATATTGACACTCTTCACCTGTTGGCCATTCCTTGCCCTTGGCCTCACCTTTCATTGCAGGTTAACCTGTAACATCACCATCTTCCAGACACCTTTTTTTAAACACTCTCTAATAAATTTCTATGAGATTAATAGTCATGTCCAGGCTTTTATCTCATATCTTGATCATTTGCCTACAAAAACTAAATAGCACTTATGCTGCTGGCACTAACACCACTCTGTAGTTCCAGGCTCATCATTTCCTTGTTTTCTGCTCCCTGCTCCTCCATCCAGCAATCTCAGTACAAGATAAGAAGGTAAATTTCTCATCCCATCCAGGCAGCACAGTGAGGTCCTAAAACCTAAAAACCAAGATATACAAGAGCATTTCTTGGACTTTTTTTTTTTAAAAACCTTTACTCTCTTTATTTTAAAATATTAATACTGATTTGTTCAAGGCAGTCAAATTATCAATGAGGCATCCAGCTGTTTCAAAAAATTTAAATTTAAAGTGTTTAATTACCTGCTTCTTTTACATCATGTATTTTTGCATATAACACATAAATGTTCAGGCATAGCACAGGGGGTTATCTTTGGTATCAGTGATATAATGTGTATATGGTAATATTTACATTGGCTTCAAATACATAAATATCTCAAATCCCAGGACTAACCAGTAAGACCTACAAATGCTGTTTTGTAACAATTTCTGTTCACTTGAAGTGCCGGCAATATAAATGCCAGTTTAATTTCTCAGTGTTTTTTAAATAAGTAATCAAAATATGAGGGGGGTTAGAAAAAGTTGGGTGGTTTTTTTAAAAGACAAATCTCATCAGCATTATAAAAACAAGCGTTTGGGCTGATGCATTCTCTGCAAAAAAAAAAAAGTTTAAAACAATTAGTCATTCCATAAAGGAAATAACTATGAGTTAAGAAAAAGGCCAGCTACAGAGCTCAGCGGAACAGTTCTCAAGAACTTTAGTGGAAGGAGTTGATAAAGCAAGAAAAGGCAAGTCAGCATCTGACATTTTCTTCTTCTCCATAATTGACTTAGGGGTCTCAAGATATATGTTGTTTCCTCCCCTCAACGTAAAAATCCAGAACTCAAAACACTGATATTCACGGGAGTCATTCCAAAAAAGTCAGCACGATCACATTAGGTCCCAAAAAGACCCTTCAGCAGACATTCTGAATCCTATTTAAGTGCTGTTCTAGTTCCTCCTTAAAAATAGTAGCAAACAACAGGTTGCTGTGCAAAAGGATATTTTACGAGAGGGGAAGGCAGAGTTTCAGATCAGTCAAAAGAGTATTTGAAAAGGATGCAGCTAAATTCTTAAAAGCTCTATAACATTAGCTTTATTTCAAACACGCACAAAGTTCAATGTCAGCGCTGTCTAGCCAATAAATCAAATTGGTAGACAAGACTTGTTTGGACTAGCAATGAAAAGTTAGAAGGGATTCTCCAAGAAAGCCACAAAGCAGCTCATTTAAGGTCAATTTAACGGTATTATTCTGTTTTTCTTCCAGCCCCGACATAAGATTTCAGTACCTCAAAGGAAATTGTAAGAGTATCTATTTGCATTCCCCCTAGGTGATTGGCAGTTCAACACCAATTAGTTCAAAATTACACTGTTACTAGCGTGCAATAAAAACAACACCTTTCATCTTTCTTACATAGGTAAGGATACCTTCAGAGCCAATAACTTTGATCAAGTAAGTATTTTTGATCCTACCCCACCCGTCTCTTTGGATTCAGGAAAACTAATAGCTGAAGGCAACTTTTTTCTTTTAATATAAAAAAGTCCCAGCTTTATTCTTCGACTGTAGGAGTGATGTGGGTACTGAAATATAATACACTGGAAACAAACATTTTCCCAAAGCCCAGTATCTCTTCAATAGATAAAAATACTAGGGTAGATAACACGATCAAACTTTCCCCTCCCTCCTCCTCCCATGTTCAGTTATGCACTGCAGACATCTGAGAAGGAAGAAAATTAGTTTCCGCAGAGAAGATCGAACAGTGAAACTGCATATTTATTTTCAAATATGAAGAGCTTTACAAAATACTACCGGTCGCATCACCGCCACAACAGCTACACGTGTACGGATCAGGAAGGGCACCAGCTCACACAGCTAAACTTTTTTTGTCTGAAAACAGGCTTTACCATTCAGTGGGAACAGCAATTCATGCTACACCCTTCCTGTGTCCAAGCATTGTCTTAGAAACATTAATTAGGACAGGGCAAAGCAGTGCTAGGAGTGTCATAGCTATTATTCCACCAAGGAAAAAGAAAAACCAGCACTGACAGTCAAGTATCACTGAAGTCTATGCTCTGGTCCTCTTAACTTTTAATAAAAAATTCAATTATTTGGTTATACATATAAATGGAGTATGTATTTTAGAACACTTTACTGCTAAACTGTCCAGCAGGGTTACTTAAGCACACATATTTCCACTGCCACAACTGTGGAAGAGTCACGACAGCAGTGGTGTGGGATGTGTGCAGCCTAATGCATCTGCTCCAATACAGCAAGGAAAATACTTACCAAGGTCACTGGTGACAGCCTCTACCACCAAGCACTACATTTACTGATGTAATATTAGCACCACACCTCCATTTGTACACGTTTTTAAAAAATGCAATAAACATGGTAAACGTGAGCCTTCATAGTTCTGGCAAAAATCACATCTATTTTTCTGGCATAATCTGTATGTATTAGAAAGGCTTGTGGCAGAGAAGATGAAACTTTCCACACTTGCCACATGAGAACCGTACTTAAAATTACTTAAATAATTACCCACAAAAATCTTGCAGAGTATCTTCTCGTGCATGTAACATTCTGCCTTCCACCTACATGCTATACTCCAGTTTGGATATTTACTTTTCTGCTTAAGTCCATTAATTTTCTCTGTACACCAACTATGGGTTTTCAAGCATTCCTTCGAATGGTGGTGTCAATACCATTCCTTCAGCACACGAAACAGAAGAATGCAGTCCCCTTTCCTGTCAAAGGACATTTGAGCCCCACGTGTGGGTTGCACTTCCCCTTTACATTGAATATAAACCAATTGTATTCAAGAGAATGCAGTGTTTCAGCTACTGGTTAGGGGAGCCACCTGCACACGGCCTAAACCCAGATCCCATGAGTAGATGCCTACAGACTAGGTCCATCTCACAAGTGGTATTACTAAATTGCAATATAAACAACTGCTGCATGGACTTATCTAGAGAAACAACAACCATCAACTAAATAATCACATTCTCCACCTGCATAGCAGGAACCTCTCTGTGCTACTTCTCACAGATACCTGCACAACCACTGGGTCACTTTTCTGTATTGCTTTTCTCGTACACAAGCACAATCCCCATGACAACATAAAGTATTCAGTAACAAATATTTTACAGTTGCTACCTGACATCAAACACACACAACAATTAGAAACCCCCTCACAGCTTCAAAGACACTCGCTGCGTGCACCTTTTTGCATGTCTGTATGTGACTGCATATATAAATACACGTCGGTATAAAAACCTAAGCTTCCAAAAGAGCAAAGGTGAACATTACTCTTAAACAGAAACCCTGTATGACTTTACCCCAAAAATGTCACTACCAACAATTTTAAATGCTGGAAGAAAGATGACCTCCATGATCTACTGTTATCAAAGGTACTTTCCCTGACGAAGCAACTTCGAAAGGAGACTTACTGAGACTTGAAAGAAGAAAAGATTGAGATACTCTTCAGTCTTCTGTCACGTAAGACAGAAAGGCAGGAAATTAAGAAAATCAAGGCTAAAATAAGTCATGACAACACAACAATGTATGTGTCATGACATGAATATCCTTTAGTTTTCCAGCCTGAAGGAGTTGTACAAATTGTGGATGGATGGCTTATCCATGCAGTCAAAAGCAATTCAGAAGATAATTTGTACAACAGGATTTCCAGGTTTATAGAATCTATACATTTTGCCAAAACTGGTTCCTGCCACGCTGCAATACTCTCTCTAGAAATCCAAGGCTTCATACTGGTTTTGAAATACTTCAAAACAGAAATTCCTTATCAAAAAGTGCAAAATTCTAATACTAAATACAAGAAGTCTAAAAAATTTGTATAATTATCCATTAATAGAATTATTTAAGTTATTAAATTCACCGAACAGCTCCTCTTGCAAATCATTGTTCTTCAGACAAGGCTAAAATACAGTCATTTAGCCAATCCAAACTATTTTGCAGTAAGAGTGGTGGGCCTGGTCAACTACTGAATCGGTGTCTCAGTCTCAGTATATTCACCCATTAGAGCTGATGAACGTGCTAGAAACAAAGCCAAAGCAACCACACACACACAAACCAATGTTGAACAGCGAGTAATGAAATATAAGTCTATAATGCCTGTTACATAGTTGAAATTTTGTATTTTGAGAGAAGAAGCTATGTAACAGTGAGCTCAATACTCCTGACCAGAGTCACTCTACTCCAAATACTGCATTTGAAGCAGGATGAGAACAAACGTACCATTAAGCCTCCTCTGAATTGCTTCTTCCTCTAAAGTGATGATGTACATCTGCTCATCTAGATCTTCAAGGATCTGTATTTGGAAACAAACAGGAATTGACTGAGTATCAGAGTCACTTGTTTTTCTGGCTGCACTGATCTAGTCAGGTTCAATTTGTTCTAGCAACCTGTGTTTTAAATATATAGCCTACAACTTCACAATACTGATACAAGTAAGAACTCCACAAAAGATTATTCCACTCTGTTACAGACCTATTTCTTTACTGTAAGCAAACTTGCTCTTAAATTTTCATTTCAGGTTAAAGCTCTTACATTGTTTCAATCTAAAGAGACTTAGGGAACAGGGAAAGGGACAGTACACCTGACCTATTCAAATCACATCAACCATCACACTCAATTTGATTTAAACAAAAATGAGTGCAGATTTTGAAAAAGTATATTAAAAAGTGACTTTTCATATAAGGCACTATTTCAAACAAATATAAAGTGCTATTGAAAGCTGAAACCAAATAAAAGAAGCCTGTCTAACACCCTTTCAGGTGCTTTGAGTATAAAGCTTACAGGTAGCAAAAGATATATATTTTCTTTGCATTATCAGGAATGGAAGACCAAATTTTAGGAAATTTTAGGAAACACAACAGCAGAGTCACTGGAGCACCTGTACAAACTTGTCCTTCCCTCACAGCATCAGTACAAGGACAGCAGAGTGTCTGTGGATAAGCAGCTCTTACACACACCAACCACCTACACGTCGCCCATCCCCGTGCACCCCCATGGACCCTTCTTGTTATCCAGCCTTAGTCAGTCTCATGCCCTCTGCTCCACTATTCAACAAGCCCATGGTTCCAGGTATTCACAAAACAGACATACTGGCAATAAATATTCATGTTAATAGCAGTGACATAAATTGGAAAAAATCAGAGGAAGTCTATACTATTAAAAAAGCTTTTTCTGTGGAAAAAAGGCTTTTATGCCATAAGAAAAATTTTGAACGACTACACAAATATTGACTATAGAAACTCTGATGAGAGAACTATGTAGAAGTGCAAGCACTCTAAAAGAAAGTACCCTAATGCCATTCTACCTTCTAACAGATAGCACACGAGGACAGAATTGTGTAACACTTACTGTTGGCTTCACCAGTAACTGACCCATTACTGTAAACATCCGTGAAAGTCCCACTGGCGTGCACACTGCAGAGGAAGAAAGATTATGCAAAATAGTCATTTTTAAGTCAAAGATTGATTTTTATTTGGATGTTCAATGTGCTATTCCACATATAACCAAGCATGGTTTTGAAGAGAACTGCAAGAGCTTCAAATCCCAACACAAACTTTAAAACACATCCCTATCATACGAATTTTGAACAATGTCAAGCACCTCTCCCCTCCAAGAGCATAACTGCTAATTTTTTTTTTTTGTCAACAAGGAACACCATATAATCAGATATCTTAAACCTGCTCAAGTAATTATTTATTCAAAGCATGAGGAACCAGAGGCTATGTCTACACTAGTAAATTCAGCAGTGCCAGGATACATTCCTGGCGTGAAGACTCGATTGTCTACACCAGGGAATTGCCAGAACTCTCCCTGGCACCATTCGCCCTGGGCCAGTCAGCGCTTTCCCAAACAATTCCCAGGTGCAGATCTGGAGTTCAAGCAGTCCAGGAACCATTATCAAGAGGCAATACCTACAAAGCCCCCCTTCTGCAAACTGCAGCAGCATGGATGGAACAACACAGCACTGGAGAACATCTCAGGGCCATTTCATCTATTAGCACAGGGCAGGAGATGAAGTCGCTTTGCTTTCGTAGTTACACTGCAACTTCAGTTGACAGTAGGCTCAGCTACTTTTCTAAGAAATAACAACTGGCCCTTTTTGATTGTAGCCTGTGGTGGTTTGCAGGTGTGGTGCATATATACTTCTTAGGAGAAAGGCTCAAACCATGCTAATAGAAAATCACTAGTAAAAATCAACAGTTTAGAGACAACAGCCTTCAAATACCAAAGTATGTAGAAGATGAACCAGGGAATTTGTTACAGCATGGATGAGGATATACATTTATAGTTTTCATTATAATAGTGTTGCCAAAAAGGGAGAAACTCACAAGATTTCTATAGTGAGGATTAGATTTCTTTTTATTAACTAGTGTTTCACTATGACTACTATGTATTACAGGAAAAATACAAGAGATTCCAAAAAGCCTAACCTCAGCTAGCTTTCCTCTGCTGCAGAGGAAGCCTGCAGGAAAAGGAGAAGAGGGAAAGAAAGCGATGCTCCAAATCCCCACTGCAACAAGGGTTACTCTTACACTGTGTCAGCAATTAGGTGAGCTGAAGATCTAACGAAACTACCCCAACTTCTACCACTTCCCCACATGCAGTACGCTGCCCTTTCAGCTACACAGATATTACAGCCTGGAGGGCCTTAAATAACTTCAGTGATTTGCCTGTATAAATTACAAATAATTCTTCCAAAAATTGGCATTTCATCCCCATTAGGTTGGTGAACTGGTTTACAACAGCCCCAGAGCACACTCCGTGTGTTCTGCTCTGCTGACAGAGACAGATGTAGGAAATCTGTGAACTGATTTCCCCATTAAAACATGCAGCAACTGGTGTGAAACACACTCTTGAACAGCCTACATCAGACACTCAGAACCCCTTGGGTTTGTTCTTCCCCCCCAGCCTCCGTTGCAGTGGACTGAAGAATCTCCACACACAGAGAACCTAAGGAGACACCGAGGTCTCCGTGGGCAGCACCTTTTGTTGGCAGACCCGCTTAGTTTTGGTTTAATCTACCATTCCCCAGCCCTTCTCCACAGCGACAGCCCCAGGTTAGCTGTAAGCTATAAACCCCGGAGAAAGGTGAAAACATGATCAGCTAGAAAGGGAGATGTTCTGCCCCCTTTTCAGCAATTTTCTAGAAGTTATTAGAGGGGGGAGAGGCTGCAATTTTAAGTGGGATTTGGAGCCTTCTTATCATCTTTCTTATTCCCCTAAACACAGATGACTGATCTCTGGCTGGGACCAGCAGGTATAAGGTTGGGGTTTTCACTGCATTTGTTTTATAAACAATCATATAACTGACCTCCAGATACCAGTTTGGTGATTATGAAAGCTAATTGCACTGTGTTCCAGCTTCTGTCTATACAGGAGATTTTCAATTAAAAAAAGGAAGAAGGATCATGTATTCAATATAGGACAAACTAAGGGTTCCAAAATAACTCTCTCTCCATTCTACTGACCTCCTGCATACATTTCATTTAAAATTTGTGATTCTCCTTGCAGAACGGAGTCCCAATTTTTCAAATACCTGCTTTGAAAATTTAAAAGCTGAAACTATTTTGGGTGAGGTGTGAAGTTTCTCAAAACTTGAAAACATAAGGTATCATTTGTTCAAAACTAACAACTTGACACCTAAATTTAAACTTAATGAAAAAAATTTCACACTCTTAGATTTCACGATCTTAATTTTCACAATGAAAAAGTTTCCTTAAATCTTTAAAAAAAATGCATAAACAAATTCATCTTTTGGAATAGTAAGGAAGATACTTACACAGAAGTAACAAGCATCCCATCAGTGATATACAGGAATATAAATACGGGAGGTAGAATTCCCAGAGGTCTGTAAAGAAAGTATTGAGCACAGCCTCAGCTTATTACAAATAGGCTGCTTATGTCACAAACACAACTGAATTAGCTTTTTTCCGGAATTGTTCAGCATTGAACAATTGTGTTTTCAAGAATAAATTAAGAACTACTCAGTTAATAAATTTGCAGGCAGCTAAATCCCCAAGTACTTTAGCTTGAAAAATCTCTTCAGCTTTTACTTCCACTCCACTTATGTCACTTGTTTTTAACCTATATCATGTCCACATGAGCATGGAACTTCTCAACATGGTGAAAATAGATTTAATGGAAAAAATAGCATTGACTAAACTAGTACAGCTTCTTCACAACCTGTGCAATACTCACATAGCATTTACTAGAAAGACATTTAATTGAAAGCATCCATTTCCATAATCAAAAATAAATGTGTGGTGGTTTTTTGAATTTCATACCATACAGAGACTCCTATTTCCATAATAAAAAATAAACTAGTGTTTTTTTGAATTTCATACCATACAGAGACTCCATACTGGCAGCATCATTGTCTATGAGTGCTGAAGCCACCCATACAATGCCAAGGATAAGCAGTGCAAGAAGAATAAGCATTACAAGGGTTTCCAAAATTCGTGCTCTGATGCCCTGTGGGCAGAAGAGGGGAAAGGGAGGAAAGAACAGAGCCAAGAATTCAGAGTCAGACATTTTCAAACATAATAAAAATAAAAATAAATAGCAGTTCCTTGTACCTAAATATATACTCACATTTTAACATGTGGACAAAAGCATAACATGTAATGCACATTTAAAAGGCAGCACATAAAAAAGGAAGTACTTATGGCTTTATAGTGCCCAGATTGCATTTTTCCCCCTTAAAACCACAGAAAAATGTTTTAAATTGCATATGCCTTACAGTTCTCATTAATCTCATTATTCCATAAAGTATTCTTTATACCATATGATTTTGTTCGAGCATTTTTAAAAGATGGATTACTTTTCTAATACTTTCAGCGAAGAAAGTGGATTAGCAAATTTTTATCTATGATTCCAATCAAGGGAATGGAAAGCCAATTATGGCAAATGGCCAAATGGCCCCGCGAGCATTAAACCCCGCGCAGGTATGATGCACCAATTTAGTTAAAATACATTCTTCAACTGCAACGGCTCCTTGCCCCGTTCCCCACAGTCTTCAGAGCCCTCAAGCGTACGGCGGGGGTTACTGCTGGCCCTTCCCCTGCCCACCCTCTGCTGCTGCAGCCGCATCCAAACCTCCCAGCCCTGCCTGCGCCCGAAGGAACACGCACCTCTCGCTCACAACAGACAAATCACAGCCCCCCAAGGAACCTCTCGCTCACAACAGACAAATCACAGCCCTGCAAGGTTATATTATACATCACAGCGCTTGCTCCTGAGTCTAGAAATGTAACAACACACTAATACTGGAGTGTTATATTTACAAATGTAAATACACCAAATAATACACAAGTTATTGGTTTATTGTTTTTTTTTACCGTCATTTTTAACTCTAACTTTACTAATTTTAAGCAGAGTTATCAGGACACTTTCTTCAGACATCCTTGCCATGAAGGGACCATTAGATCGCTGTTCACATAACACTTTTCTTTTTACTTTTCTTAATTTGCCAGTATACTGCTCCACAACCAAACCCAACCTCGTTTCTCACACACTCACCCCAATTTGGGAATATTCCAATGAAAAGTCTACTTGACAGCTAAAAGCAGAAAGGTTCTTTTACTTTATTGGCTACTTTTATCATCTCTTCCCTCACTGCTTATCACAAGGAGGTAATCTTTACATGACATTTACCCTGAAAATAAGGCTTCCCTACATAACCACTGCATCCAACCATGACTAAGGACCTCAGGCATCCTAACCATGAGCATTGATCTCTTCTACCACACCAATTCCTCTCCACCACCAGTCCTCTGCAAAACAGCTATGGTGGCACAAAGGAAAAACAGACAAAAAAGTGACCTTCACAAAATCCCCCTTAAGGTTCAAGTGGGTAGATGAAGTCCAACTCATAAAGGCTCTCAAACACCAAATTTCAAGGTAAAAGGTAGTATGGATAGGACATGGATTTACTCCTAAAATTTATTTTGTGTATAATAAAAGTGGCTTTGAGGTTGTTAACAGTTATTAAAATGTTATTTTTGTAGTTCTCAGAAACTACCTTTCAGCCTTCCATGGTTATTTTGAAGGTGAACATCTAAGCCAACATATGCATTTGAAGATTAATTAGCCAGATGTCTAATATTAAAGTTTTGAACTTGAACAATAAGTTACCAGGAAACAAAGAAATTACAGTCTAAGTACTGAGCATGGATATAGAGCCTTCACTTTCCAGTAAGAGAAAGTCACAGGATTAGAAGAAATCCCAAAACATCCAAGGATGCACACATTGAGATCTGCTTCCAGCTTTGCAAAAACCTTGAAGGCTCCTTTCCTCTCCTCGGCAGAGAAAAACATAAAGCTGCCTTCTGAGTTTCCGAAAGCCTTAGCCACAGAAAGTGGATTCCTTGCTTCCTTACAATGAGACACATGGACAAAGCTCAGCCTCTGACTTCAAATTTCACAGCAACAGATTTTTCTGGACAAACCTGGAAAATACCTCATTTTACATGGCCCAGACTCTCTGACTTCAAATTTCAAAGCAACAGATTTTTCTGGACAAACCTGGAAAATACCTCATTTTACATGGCAACCCAAACACCAAATCCCCTTCCCTTGGGTAGAACAGCACAATTGTCAAAACAGATAAACAAGACATACTGTGATGGAGATAATCAATTGTAAATAACATTTTTTTCATATTTACTGCAAGTATTTTCTGAAGACAGGTAAGATTAGGCAATACAAACAGCACTTTTTCTCACAAAAAGGAGAGATGACCACAGTAAGAACTCAAAGCAACCAAGTAAATACCTCATTTTACATGGCAACCCAAACACCAAATCCCCTTCCCTTGGGTAGAACAGCACAATTGTCAAAACAGATAAACAAGACATACTGTGATGGAGATAATCAATTGTAAATAACATTTTTTCATATTTACTGCAAGTATTTTGTGAAGACAGGTAAGATTAGGACAATACAAACAGCACTTTCACAAAAAGGAGAGGTGACCACAGTAAGAACTCAAAGCAACCAAGTAACTCCAAGTAAAACCAGTAACTACTGCTTTTGGCCCAAAGTACCACTGGCACAAACTCTAGCAAAAGCCAGTGAGCTAACTATTGAGTCTTCCACAGTTTTGGTTTCCATGTTAGTTTGAATAACCTTTGATTCTCAGAAATTTGGATCAATCTCCTCCTGTTCTCACTCGTTACACCTGCACCTATGTGATACATCAACAATACCACAGTCTCATCTATGTATTGAAAAGCAGGATTGAGCGTTAACTCCAAGGGCAGAACAACTTCTATATTACACAGAAGATACTCAGAGTAGGATTCACACACTGATGATCATTTAGAAATAGTAAAATGGCAATATTTTTAAGAATGTCAATGAAGTGAGTAGATAGAGACATTGTGTCATAGGCACTAATGAATAGCTGGTAACAGTCCAGGATTAAAAAAAAAACATATAAAATTAAGATGCTTAAAGAGATTTAAAAAAACATATAAAATTAAGATGCTTAAAGCCTATAGTCCAATTTTCTGAGAATCAAAGGTTATTCAATCTCCTCCTGTTCTCACTCGTTACACCTGCACCTATGTGATACATCAACAATACCACAGTCTCATCTATGTATTGAAAAGCAGGATTGAGCGTTAACTCCAAGGGCAGAACAACTTCTATATTACACAGAAGATACTCAGAGTAGGATTCACACACTGATGATCATTTAGAAACAGTAAAATAGCAATATTTTTAAGAATGTCAATGAAGTGAGTAGATAGAGACATTGTGTCATAGGCACTAATGAATAGCTGGTAACAGTCCAGGATTAAAAAAAAAACATATAAAATTAAGATGCTTAAAGCCTATAGGTAAATACTTAATCTCAATTAGGCATCCATAAGACTGTGCCCTATTAAAACATTAGTGTTCCAGGCACATTAGTTCATACTTCCATGCATTAACGTACCTGCCAAATAGCTGCTATTCATAATCAATGAAAGGTACAGAATTTCCCCCCATATCACACACACAGGAAAATACTAGAGAATCACAGAAAAGCAGCGAGACATGAGCCTTAGGCACCCTTACTACTTATCTTTGCTGAAAGCAATTTTGTTTGTTCAGGTGAAAAATCTAAAACTTGAACATTAGTAACATCACTAATTTAAGAGCTGGGCAAAAATCTACACTCCTGACTTTGAGAACAGAGAAGAAAACACAGGTAAATACAAGCAACATTTCATTTTATTTCAATGAAAGCAAAGCTATGCAAATAAACCTTGAAATTCAATTCTGAATTATTTTTTTCTGAGCAAAACCCTCTTCACTGGCATTTCAGTTTTGGCTTAACATTTCTTTTTTGAGTAATTTCCATCCTCTCCCACAGCTCCATTACATTACTCGGATTTCTTAGATGAACCAAATGTGAAGGTGTATCTTCATGGCACAGAAGATATTGCCACTTCTAGTTCACATAATACTTGTTGCACTTTTTGAATCCATTTACTCTTCACATTTTTCTGTGTGTGGAAAGCAGCATTAGAGTCTGCCATCTTCAAAACCAGCGACAAACCCATCTAAAAATTAGCTTGTAAGAGTACATTTATTGTTCACATTCAGTCTACACCACCGTATCTGTCTTGAGTCCAGAACTAACAAAGGAGTACAATGTGAAACAACATGTAGTGTAGGTATCTAGCCCTACTTCAAATTAGCATTCTAAACAGGTAAGGAAGAAAAACAGTTGTACAGCACTGAATCTTAGTGTCAAAAAAGTGACTGCATTGGAACCTCTTGGAAGAGTGCTTTGATTCCTCATTGACAGTGCACACCTGGAAACAGCCAAAAAAAGGCAATTCTTCAGCTGAAAACCCCAATGAATGGCAACAACACTCCTCAAGGGATGACAGATACCATACAAGAAAGTCAAAAATCATAATTACTAAGGAAACCATTTCTCTTCCCCAGTAGATCTGCAGGATGACTTATGCCAATTGCAATACATTAAGACTTTTCCTACTATGTGTGTTAACACACAACACCTAGAGGCTGTTTTTTTACTTTAAAGAGAACATACATTTGGTGATAGCTTCTTACAGCTTTTTGGTAGGGAAAAGGGAGATTTGTTGATAACAGAGACAATAAGCAGTGTTGTTTTTTTCCCCCCATTGATATTCATAACTATTTTGAATGACATAAATCTAACACTACAAACGCTTTGCCATTACTCTAGCACAGGTAACAAGTGGAGACCTTGCTGTGCACACGGGTTGTCCACAAGGTCCCAGTGTCTCTTCTCACCAGCAGGTTGCACAGGGACCTTTCCCAACTACATTAGCTCACAAGGACAGAGTACGGGCAAGAAACCCCCTGACCGCTCCTCTCTCCATTAACAGTCCCATGCAAAATCCAGAGAGGCTTAAGAGGAGATCTCCGAGGAGAGCCATTCTTGTAAAGCCAAAGGCAAAACATGCACCCTACAGCCAGGAAACTCACTGCGCAAGATCTGGTTATCTTCCAAGCAGTGACACAACCCTGTGCCAGAAACACACCAGTTGTCACTTTATGGGAAAGAATGATTACAATCAAGCCATTTTTTGCCAATTTTTGCTCTGCCAGTTGGGATTAAGAACACAAATATTGTTTTCCAGCTATTTAAGTATAATTTTTAATATTTTCTAATTCTGCAAAGGTTTTCAACACACATGTACAGATGATATTTACCAAGAATTCTTGTGTTTTAACACTGGTGAAGGAGTAGCAAAAAACTTGCAACACGTTTTTTTCTCTTTCCATAAGAGGCAAAACTCCTGGTGAAAACAAAGAACTACAGACCCATCTCTAATGCAAGAAAAGCATTCCTTTGCTGGAACATTACCTGGCTATAGTTATTCTGATGAACACATCATTTGTTCTTGTAAGAGACATTTTTTGGAACTACATCACTGATGTACCACACAGTATGGTTTTTGTTAGTTCCAGTTAATTCTACAATTTAATTTGGTTGCAAATTGTGGAGAAAAATAATTAAAAAAACAATTATCAATAAAGTAAGAAGTACAACAAGCTACACACAAAACCAGAGAGTCATAACAAAGTTTCTATGGTGCTGAATATTGGAACATAGTTCTGCTTGGACATCTTGACCTCCTGCAAGGTAGGTAAACATCACTCCTTACACCATGCCCTGACCCACGGGGAAAGCCTGGGAAACATTTCTGCAATCAGGGCACATTTAAAGTACACACGAAGCCCATTGTTTCCATGGGACAGAAAGGAGTCTTGGTAACCTTAAGGTTTGTGCAGCCAGAGGTTGACTGCAACAAACACGCAAGCTAACATCTGCCCAAAATAAATAATAAAAAAGAACATGAATTACAGCAGGTGTGAGGTTGGGGATGTTATATATTTTCTGTATTAAAATCAATTACATTTGTAGCATGCGATACCCCCTCTTTCTCAATTTGTGCACATTAGTGACGAGATATCTTCAAGCATTTTAACCATTTCTATGATTAGAAACCATACTTTGAGCAATCTTTGTTCTGACCTATTCAAGGCAATGCAGATTTTTTTTTTAATAAGTAAGGGAGACCCATTTTCCATCAGGTAACATGGACACACATACTACATTTAGCACACTGATATTTAATCAAGGAATCATTACCTTATGATACTACCACAAGTTACTGAGTCAAAACCAGAAGCTCTAGTTTTAGGAAAACTCAGCTCATTTTAAAAATGTAAAAGCCAGTGACTCAGAACCCTCACAGAGAGAGACAAAAAAATTTAATCGAGATAGAATATATTCAGGCATATGATTTAAGCAATCCGAAAAATGTTTCCTTGCCCAAGCAAGAACCAAAGACTTCAGACTGTAACCAGTGCTGACTGTTGTCTTCTCCCACACCACCTCTTCCCTCACAGAATATTTCTAGCCTGTAGGGATTTTAAGATATAAACAAACACGTTTCATCACAGCAACTGTATTTTAAAGTTTACGCTTATTTTTCACACAATACAAATCTTAAAAATTCATAGTGACAAAACATTCTCAGCAACTTTCAGCTGATTTTTGTGTTAGTATCTTTCCCCAAATGATTTCACAGTGGTTACCCTTCTGCCAAAGGAGCAAGAGAAGGCAGCTGACATCATTTAATTGTACAGAATTTAATAGTTACACAGTATAAGTAACAAAACCCAGAAATTTAACAGAGAAACTAAGAACTGGAGTGAGAAAAACAAAGGTTAAAGGAACTTGATGGAAAAAACCACGATGAATTCTTTAGGTATTGGCTAAAGACACGTACCAATAAGCATTAGAGTTATGCCTGCCAAACTGGAAATGAAGGACCAAAAATCACTCAACCAGGAGGTCAAAAAAAGGTGTCTTTATTTAGTAGACTGGTGAAAAGGACATCTCTCCAGGATGCAGTACACCCACTCGAGCGACTCCTCTGCCAAAGAAAACTTAGGCCCTCTACTCCAGTGTCCCAGAAGAGCATCAAAACCACAACGTTACAGTGTATTTTGGGGTCCATATCCATCAGACTTTCCTGTTGACATCACTGCATGCAAATAACTCACTGAAATAACCTAAGAACCCAGACAGACTCCTTGCAGACTGGCATCCTCGCAACTGGGATTAAAAGCAGTTCTCACTTTTTTCCCTAGTATCTAATTAATTATCCAATACAAGACGGACTCCAGTGAGAACCATAATGTGAGATTCACTTATTGCCTAGCAGTTAAGGCATTGTTTCAAATACATGGATTCAAATTCCTTAAGAAAAGGGCACACTCCTGACTCTTCCACAGCTAGGTACCATACTTGCATATTTAACATAGAAATTGTATATTAGAAAAACATTCCCTCCAAATTTTTTAACAGAAGAGACACCAATTTCTGAAATGAGGAAAAGCTAGACAGACTATCAGAGAAAATGCAAACACCTACTACCTGGAATAAAATAATTCCAGCCTAGAGCTGTCAGATGTACATGACTCCCTGCTGCAGCCTGCCCTTCCCTCCTTTGCAGAAAGAAACTAGCATTAAAAAAAAAACAGGGTTCAGGCTAAACTCTTATTAAAAAGGACAGATACAAAAATCTATCGACAGTGGAGTAAAAGCATATAACCCAAACCTTTTGAGGAGAAGGGAAGTAAGAAATGTAAGCCATACACATAGTAAAATGATGACTGTCCCAATGCTACCCCTTTCCCCCATGAGTTTCCTCTGTTGTTCCATTTGTTAGCCCAGCCCTCACTAATTAGCTCTTAGATACTCCACTCCCTCCACCTACCAAGTTTTCCAGACTTTCCAAAGCCACCTGCAACAACATGGGAGCTGTGGGATTTCTGACACTATGAGTCTCCCTCTAATCATTTACTTTTGGATCATAAAGAATCTTTCCTGCTAGACTGAAGCGATAGGAAGATAAATAGATATTTTCCAACTTCTTTGTAGCTTGGCAGAGGATTAAGATAAGTAATGCATAAGTATGAAGACAGACTTGGAATTTGTGATTGTGTTTCCAGCGAAAAGAAACCACCAAGACAGTTCCCAAAAGCAAATGACACGTACAAGCACACAGGTCACTATTAAAGTTCTAAAATAAAGAGAAATCTGAAGGTTTTTTGGTATCAATGTCTATTACTAACTCCATGCAAGGATAAAGAAGGTCAAGAAGAAAGTACACTTCTAGGAATTGGTCAAAGCACCAAACTGCTGGAAGCTCCTTTTAATAAACTTGGAAATCCTTCAAAAAGCTACACCAAAAAAAAATTAAAAATGAAAAAAAAAAATGGCCAGGGATGGGAAACAAACTCATTGGTCCTTCCTCCTCCCCTCCTTTGTAAATAAACTTGCTGTCTGCCTTACAAATCCTCACTACAAATGCATTAGCTCCTTCCTTGAGTTGTCAATTCAGAATAAGTAATTCTTAACGTAGAACAACCCTTAATGTGGAGTATTTCTAGTAATACTAAATAAGCAATATAGACTAAAAGTCTTAGCATCACATTGCTGGTTATCAGTATTAATGAAAAAAAAAAACCATTGTTTTTAGAGAAGGAATCAAAAGCAGTGTTTACCTAATGAAGCCTCCTTTAATAAAAGGAAGCCAATTAGAAAATTGTTCCATGCCTTTCTGCAATTAAGATACTGATATTAAAACGTGCCATTATAAATATGAAATTATATGACAATTTTCTTCTCTCTGAATTAAAATGACATTTCTATTAAATCTCTAAAGTCTTTTTATTTTGGTATAAAGAGACTTAAAATATACAATGTTTTTGCTTGTCCTGAAAGGTCACTATATTCGATGTCAATGAAGACTCAAATGAAAACACAGACTCATGTGAAAATATTCAAATCTTAAAATATTCCTCATACATAAACCAGCTATTTTTATAAAACAAATCACCACTCACATAAAAATCACCACTCACATAAAAACAGCAGTAGATCATTTAATGTTTTAATTTAATAAAAGAAACCCAAACAGTAAGATGGAAAGGTGTTCACCTTCAGGAAGCCTCTAACTCAGACAAGCCAAATTCTTAGAGGCATCTGCCTTTTTCCATTGACTAAGAGAGGGGGCTTCTAGATCCCCTGAATCACAGCCATTTTAGGGATCCTGCATGTGTGAGTAACTCCTTCCCAAAGGATGGCAAAATTTTCTATTTTAAATTAAGTAGTTATATGAATTTTATTATAAACTGACAATAAAAAACAAATGAAGAAATACATTTCAGAGTTTTTAGATAGACAGCTATCATCTACCACAAACAGAAGGGTCTATAGAGGGCATTACACATGCTCCATCCGAATAAAATGAAAACTACTCATTTCTGCCTAAAAAAAAAAAAAGTATTTTAAAACCCAGTGCCTCAATTACATCAATGATAAAATGAAAAGATTCAAGCTGAGTATTGGTAGTTGTACCATCTGTATGCTTTACAAGTAGAAGTATTTAGCATGTCTATTTTTACTCATGCAGAACTCCATAAGTTAGCCTGATAGCAAATAAAAACTGCAACATTAAAAAGCCACTCAGCTTATTCACTAAGAGACAAATATTCACATCTTTTCCATTTGTAGGTTTCCAGCTACACGTTAAAGCTTTTAACAAAGAACTATGGAAATTCCACACAACATAGACATGCTAAATTCATCAGGAACATACAAGTTCAGAACGATGTAGGAGTGGGGAAAGCAGAAAAGTTCAGCAACGCACTTCGTTCCTGGCTCAGATGAGGTGGAATAACTAATGCTCCAGTGCTAGCTTCTGAAACTAATTAGTTTTAGAGGTGACTACCTACTTCATAATGCATCAGTTACCTAGTACAGTTTCTCACAGTACGCTAGAAAAGTAGTGGTCAGAGAACTGTATTTTGAAGTAACACTAAGGGTGTTTGGGATTTTTCTTTGCACGGTATTTTTACCCCAATATTACTAACAATCCTTGTTTCATCTTACTCTGCTCATTTCCATGGCTCAAATACATGAAAATGTTGCAAGAACACAGACTGACACATTTTGCTTTTCTATCTACATTAAAGAGTTGGTCAAAAAAAGTCATTATAATCTCAACCCCATGAACTACTGCAGAAAGGCTGAACTGCTCAGCTAATGAAGTCACAGAGGCAGGCAGTGCAGAAAAGCTGCGCCGAGCAAACTCTATCATTAGCTTATCTCCCGTTAGCTTATGTTTTTGTAGCTTACACTGAGGCCTCTTTAAAAGAAGTACATTCTAATTTATGGAACAACCAACTGACATTTAACAACTTCAATGAAACGGAGCACAGATCACATCTCATCACATCTTGATCCAATGTGTGCAACAACCAACATCCACTTATTTTCCCCTCAGCTCTCCCCAGATACAGAACTGTTACACGTATTCAACAAACCACAGATCTCCTTATGGTAAAATAAAGAACACAGATTATGTCCCCAACAGACTTAAGCAAGACTGCTTATAAAACCTTATAAAATGTTTTATATCTCTACAAAAACAAGTTCACATTAAGCCATTATTCCTCAACAGTCACAAGTTTCCCTCTCCTTGCCACCGATTAATACATCCAACATTCCCAAACTCTTCTTGATCCAACTTTCATGTTCTTACTGTCTTTAGCTTAACTTTGTCTTAACCATCGTTGTGAAAGGACAGAAAAACAGCACCCCTGCCATACTTTTATAGACAAAAGTATTTTGATCTCATACTAATCTACAGTATAGTTATAAATTCCAATCACAGCTTCTCAAAAGCAGGCCATACACTCACATAACTCTTCTTGGACTAATTTGCTGAAACATACCTGCAAGGTAAAATGTATTATTTTTTTTTTCCCTTCTGGAGAACTGCAAATAAAGGACCTGATAGAGTAAAGCTATAATTTTAACATGTTTTCAGAGTTTAGTGTAGACACTTGTCAATGTGACGTGCTACAAGTACGCTAAACCTTCTCATCTTCCACTTCCTACCAATTTTTTACATATATAAAGCTCTTCTCAAATTTAATATTAGATGTGCCTGTCCTCTACTTTTAGCTGTGTACATGCCATTTCTGAAACATCAGCAGAAGCAGGAAGCATATGCACCATTCTTAATGCAAGATTTACCTAAATTTACTAAATATAGTCCTTAACCATCCACCTTATGTCTTGCAAGTTATGTTATGGATTTGTATAACTAACAGTTAAGCAGGCTTTTATTTTAATAGGGAGGAGGAAAAACCCTGATCAAGCTACTTGCCAAATCCGAATCCCAGAATAATCAGAATCTGCTTCTAAACAACAACAAAAAAATCTAATAAATTTTAAGTGGTGTCATTTTAAATTACTCCAGTTTAAAGAACTGTATTTCATATCCGAACATAAGATGTTAGCTTATGTCAAAAATACAAAACCAAACAGCTGCTTTTGATGTGACTGATTAAACAACTTTTGTCTCTGGTATTACTAATGGAATGAGTAAATGGGTTGTAATATAATGTACAATAATTCAGTTACATACTAGTAAACATTTCATGGAGATCAGAGCACTAAAGTCTCAGTTCATGCTGAATGATTTTATAGACAAATAAATGAGCTTAAATGCCAAATAAACATCCACTGTTAACAGGGTACCTCAAGACTACTTGGTGAGCCATTACATGCGGTGGCCCGTGGGTACAGCAGTCAGACATACACACAAGCAGAAAACACCAACTCAAATACTGTTTCCAAACAAGGTTCAAGATTCTTGCACTCTCCAAATCACTTTTTCAGAAAAATCAAGAAAATTTAGAAAATTATCTCTAGTTAAAACCAGTCAATCTCATATTGGAAAGGATTTCCAATCCACTTTCCTCAGCATTTTGCATTATAGGAATAATTGCACTCCATGGGATATTGCTTGAGATTATCATAAATGTTTCTAAAGGTTCTTCAAAACTAACTTTGAATATACTTACTACACTGGCTTCAGCCCCTACCAAAAATGTATTTTACAGTGCTCTATATATACAGTTGTACCAGAATTCTACTGGTACACACAGCAGAACTGGGGACTATGGCTTTTCTACATGGAAAAATACAGAAATGAGAATTTCCATACCCACCAAAAAGCAGCAGGTTTACTTTTTACTTACGCTTATTACTGTTTAGTTACCTACAGTTTGCAAATACAATGCACTGGAACAACACATTAGAAACTTAAGCTTTTTTCGATCTTATTACATAGTAACAGGACTAGGAAAAAGTCATTGCTATTGGTAAATAGAGTGTATCAAATCAAGTCAAATACTGAGGAGACGGAAGACCTACACGCTGTGGCTGCTCAGCAAGTTCACAACAGTTTACCTTTACAGGGAAAAAAAAAAAAGCAGTTTCAAAATATGCTAGTAACTGTATTTTTGCAGAACTTTCATGTTTCCCTGCCTCCCCAAAAAAGAATTTATGTTTACATAACATATGTTAAAAGCCACGCTCCAATGAAGGAGGGGAAGGGCAGAAATCTGCCTTTAGCAGCAGAAACCACTGTATTTCTCTCTCGGGAAGGGAACCTCCAGACCACGTTTTACTTGCACGGGCAAAGTTGCAACTGCTAACCCAGGCAGGAATCTGCAGCCCTGAGAGTCAAATCTCCATACAGTAGCAAGCACCACGCAATAAACTGCTCTGAACACTGGCCCATCTCACCTGCCTTAAGCGTATGGAAAAACTGCTACATTTTTAAGTAGTGTTTTTATTAAAATAAACTCAATTGAGAATTCGGGAAGAGATAACAAGGGAAGGCAAGCAGATGGAGAGACTAGCTGACACATAACAATAGCTGGTGAAATATTACTCTTATTTTCTGTAATAAACACCAAGATCAAAACATTATGCAAGTTAAATTTCCTTGAAAGGTTCCCAGCAGGAGTTTTCCTTTTTGTTTGTGCAGTACGCGATTTCCTCTCACCCACAAAAAACATACCAAGAATGTGCATGTGCCACTAACACTAAGCAGCACTTCCTTAATCACTCATTTCCAACAATTTATGGATGATCAGTGGCAAAAACGAGCAAAAATAATGAAAGCATGCAATGAAAGCTCATTGAGACAAACCGGCTTGGACTTCCTACTCATTTCTGTGTCTCTTTAAGATGGGGGTCTGATACAAATTAGCCACTGGGAAAAAAAAGTCATCTGGTCATAAAATACAGTACAGGGTCACTTTTATGTAAGTTTGCCAAAAGGGACATAAACCAGGACAATTTCAAACTGTGACACAGGATAGAAGTATATTAAAAAAATCTTTGTTCCTCCTCCATTGTGCTGTCATGTTGCTCAGCTTTATAGACATTCTGAGCACCAGCTCTGGCCTCTTCGCTTCCACCTGGTCTACCTAATTAATTAAGCAAGGAAGTTACCTCAAATTTTTGTACTATTTGTTTTTATTATCATGCACTTCTTTTGATGTTCCAGGAGTTAACCTCTTAATCCACAGACTCTGTGTGTTGTGTTCTGAACATTTTGGGATGTCTGGATAATTTGGATAATTGGTCAGGATGTTGCTGTCGCTCATGTTAAACTTTATGCCATGACTTCAAGTTCAAAGATCAGTATTAAGGTAAAATACTTCATAAAGCCTTTTTAAAACTCTACCCTCGTGATTATGCAATACCCAGTTCTTCCAGTTTCTCACGGCAGTAAATTGCACTATTTGTATTTTCTTACAAGGAAATTACTCCTAAACGTCTTTATCTTTGTCAACTTCAAACAAATACAAATTTCAGTTGAAGTTACATCAAGAGAAAGCATATTTTAAAGGTCAAAAAAAAGATATAGCAATTATCTCCTCAAAAAATGCCTGCCTCCACACAGCAGCACACATGTAATTTTCTGTGCAGTCAGTTATCGCACACGGAAACATCAGTGCTGTGAACTACAGATGCTCAACTGCAAACACCACAATTTTCCTTTTTTGGAGAGAAGGATAAAGAATGAGGTTAATTCTGACATTAAGAAACATGGCTGACACCTTTGTTTCATAACTGTACTACACAATTTGAGAAGGCCAGTGACGAAGAACTGGAAAAGTATCTAAACAAGAAATAAAACTTTATGTACAGACTCTACAAAGGAAGAAAAGAGGATAGATATGAAAACGTTTTTAATATCAATGCAGGAGATTAAAGTTACTGCAGGCATTCCAATAGCTCAGTTAATAGCACCAGCCAAGTATAACATACATCACAACGGGCTCTAACTACTTCAACAGTCTCAAAAAACTTAGTTCACAGATGAGCATGAAAATACATGTGTGCATAAATACACACGTGGCATGTACACGTATATATACAAAGATATACATATATTATATACCTTCACTATTACTTTTATAATTGTTTTCCTGATAACAGAAGACTGCAGCTGCCAATAAATGGAAATAAACTGTAGCAAGGAAGAGCACTTAAGCTCTTTAAAAGGGCATGGTCAGCCCCCTTAGGCCCAAAATACCCTATTTGAATTAACATAGTGGTTTTAATTAAAAACAAGGCAGAGAATCAGTTTGATTTTCAGTACTACACTGCATCCGTCCATGGTGAGCGTCTAATTTCCTTGTTTCTCTCCTCTGCACAATATTCAAGTCCTTGGTTGTTTTAAACTGTTGCCCTGGGGAATCAAAAAGAGTCTATAAGAGGGGCCATGTGCCCTTTAGAAAGTATACTAGCAACCAAGAAAAAAAAAGCCATAGTAAATTGGAAGATGGTTAATCAAACCCATTCTGAACCATGAAGCAGTTAAGGAGGCAATGCTTCCTTACAAGAACATGGAAAGAGAAGTTACACAAATTTTGTCATAGTAACCTATGAGCTATATGGAATATCATCACTTGCAAAAAGTTCCCATCACAGTGAATACATAAGATCAACTTTTACAGCATAATCCATTATAAACACTCAAACAGATGGCTAAAAACTTTGGGGGTTAGGCCCATGTGTGATAATGACTAACATTACTGTCGCAATTTAAAATGAAAAAAGAAATCCATTAAAAATGAAAAAAATCCATTCAATTTCAGATCTGAACCTCTTAAACACTCATTTTCAGAACTTCTATTAAAATCCAACAAGTAACTTTTACATGAACACCTTCAAATAGACATCTTGACTGTGCACACCTAAATCAAGTAACCTATTTATTCATTAAAATGAAAGTAGCTCTATAACAAATTCAAGGCAGTCTGCATAAACGCTTCCACTGGAACAGTCTATTTATCCAAATTTTGAGCTGAGGTACATATCTAGAATCAACTGTGTTCCCTACTCCTTGTATGCAACTCGCAATGGAACGTTAAAGATTACACATCCTGTGCCAAACCTCCTTATTGAACATCTTCACATTTACTGTAGATCACTCTTCTCTTAAATGCTTCAAGTTTTGCCAAATATATGGAATGTTATTTCAAATTAAGATCACTAAAATCTGATTTTGCCAGTTAACAGTAATAGTATTTGAATGGTGTTTTATCTCTGGCCCACTAGTCTGATGTGATGAATGACAAAAGAGAGCACTTCTTAAAAAATACTTGTAATACTACCAAAAACACTATCAAGTATAACCAAACCAAAATAATTCGTTCGAATAAAAGAATCCTACGAAGTAATCATAGTCTCAAAATCTTCTCTGAGAAGAGATAAGCAACGTGCCAAAAACTTAAGGAAAGTGAAAAATGAAGAAAGTAAGTTTCTAGAACAGAAAAGCTTACACATAATCCTGAGTTCAATTAACCATAAATTTCCCCAATTCCTATCACCCTATTATGTGATGTAACTCTTAAAAATATACATATTATTCTAAGTAGAATCATTTATGTGCATCAGAATCTGAACAAAACTATCAACTTAGTCCAGAAGTGACCCATGGCACTTAATTTGTAAGAAAAGTAACCAAAGACATGGTACCTTCATATAAAAATGGATGACAATTCCTACATCGTCACCAATAGCTTTAGGGCTCACTCAAAGCTGGTAAAATAATTCAGTATCTGTCTGCATCTATTTTGGATAAATTTAAATAGAGCAGCCAGGTAGAACAGACACTGGACAAAAGCCTTGAGTACCTGTACTAGGAGTCACATTTGGCTTCTGGCTGTACCAAAAACATCCAGAAGTCAAAGCAATAAAACATCCCAAAAACTGGGATTGTTCCTCCCCCAATAGGTGGGGTTTGATACTAAAATCTGATCTCATCTACCCCCATGAAGAAGTAAAACTAAAGCACCAAGAACTGTCTTTTTCCTAACACCTGCAGACAGATGTTGTATCTCATCTGGAATTACAAAAGCTTCCAAGTGGAAACATGTAATTCAATTTATCCTGAATGGGATTTATTGATAGCTGGTATTAAAACTTAAAAGTTTTATGTAGAGTGCAAGTTTAAGGACTGTGGGATACACGGCACATCTCTTGGAGCCAACAGAAACCTCTAAGTCCAGGGGACAGGCCAGCAGTACCACACATGGTACACTAATGCAGAGAATCCTTGGTCTCAGTTGGACTGCAGGATACACAAACCTATGAAAAATCAATTAACTTCTTTCTTTTTTAGAGGAAGAGATATACACCAGCTGTGGCTAGATACTTAAGAGTCAAAAGGCCTCCACCTGAAAAGACAAAATGAGTTGCTAGAAGTTGTCTTGGCCCTATAAATACCTGAAGGAAGATGAGGAGAGACGAGTGTTTTCCAGCCAAGTTGGATAAGCAGAGTTAAACGCAGCAGCCCACCACCAAGCTCCTTTGAAGTTGAACTCTCATTCAAACTTGTAACTGAAGTTTACTTGGATACATCCACAGTTGGATCAATACAAAGGAACACTTGCAGTAGCATCAAGGAGCTCAGAACAGGCTACACCAAACAAGTATTTACACAACATCTTGGTCAGGTCCTGCAGGTCCCTACTGACACAGCTACATTGCTCAGCCTATGTAATCTCCCAGTAGCTTCAGCTAAAGAATAAAATCTGTTTCTTCACATTATTCTTTCTGAATTAAAAGTTTCCTTCCTGCTGTACTTTTTAAGTTTTTTGGCTTTTTTTTTTTGCCGTCTGCTGTTTTCTCTCAGTGTCTGTAGGAACCCTAAAACCCCAAATTGAATGCAGTGCTCCAGTTGAGTTTTCCCCAATTCCATCAAGAACAAAAATGCCAACTTCATCGCCTCCATGCCAATTCTCAATGGAACCAGGAATTATGTTTTCCTTTCCACCACCATCATCCCTTCATTGATTTACATTACGTGTGATCCACCAATGACTTAAAGTCTTTTGCATCCATCTGTAACGCATTTCATTTTCCTGATTTCAGGCAACTTTTCAAGATCCTTTACTTTCCAATAATTGTCATCCAAAGGGCACAGAATTCCCTCAAGTGTAGTATCATTAAAAACAAAAGTGTAATCATTTGGATGATAAAGATTAATGAAAATGTGCTACAATTGGTCCCCAGACAGTCATCGCAGCTTAATTTTTTGATATTTACGATTTGAAACTCATTTTGCTGTGCCTCCCATTATAGTAATTTTTCATTATATTTCTTTAGTTCGTATATTAATATAATTGTTATCATCTTATTGTTCAGAAATTGCTTTGCCAGATTTCACACTTCTCTGAAATACTCGGCCCTCTCATCTTGAACACATTCAACCAAGTTGAATATGTTTAGTTATTCTCTACCCATTTAAGACAGTTTTCTTAACATATTATTAATACTGACCACACTTGAACCTTTTTTGGGATGTCTGCTATCTTTAAAATTCACAAATCAAGCTTATTTTCTCTGGGTCATCTGTTATTTAATCACCCTTCCATTACTAAGAAGCCCGTACTTCTTTCCCTTGTTACTTTATTTCTGGTGCATTTATTGAACCTTCTCTCCTTTTAGCACCCCAACATAATCATTTTAAAAAAATAATCTTGATTAAAACAATTATACAAAATAATAATAATAATAATAAAAGTTTAGTCGTATGCTTGATCTCAGTACACATGGCTTTTCAAGGACTCTTTTTCCCCCCCTTAAGCTTACTGGCAGCCACACGCCGTATACTTACTTCACCTGCCTGTGCAAGAGCACACATCCATTTACATACATTCACATAAGCATATGCATTCCAGCACCAAATCCTCCCAAATTTGTAGTTTGTTTCATCAGAAACGAGGGCTGAAAATGGAATACATAATGTTTATTACTCTGTATTTAATAATATTTTCCTACCTTTTTTAAACCAGCAAATCCTTCCGATTCCAGGAAGAAAAAAGCAAAGGGCATCAACACAAACAAACATAAATTCGAAAAAAGAGAAGCAAGATTCCATAAACCTGCAATAAACAAGAAAAAGTTTACATTATAGGTTCTGCAGCTTTAAAATTTAGATATTACATTTTATTCCCTTACATATAACAGCATAGTATACATACAAGTGCTAACAGAAGCCAGACTTTTATGGCTACATAATTTTTTACAAGCCATTGTTTAAAAATACCTACTTTTCTGCATAATGATCTTCAAACAAAAATTGGATATCAACTTAAACAGAAGCAAATGTCTGGAATCTGGGGAGACAGACTGCAAACTCAGGTGGATGCTTCCACAATGCCCCACTGAAGGCTCTTTAGATAACCATTTCTAAAGTTCTCAGGACAAAAAGTATTTTACTACTACCAGCACAAAATTCAGTTCTGAGTAACCACTTCTTCCCATATTTTTCCCTCAAAAGAAACTTTGCCAAACCATGGATTTTAACATGAGCAGCACACAAATGCCATTATCACCTCCAAATTAGACAAAGGTGTCACAGTGACAGCAACAGCAGCCTTCCACAATGAGATGACTGGCTCGGTGTGAAAGAAGAGAGCAATGGACCTCTATCTCAACTTCAGTAAGGCTTTCAACATCATCTCTCATTAAGCTCCTCATCGTCTAATGAAGTATGGGCTAGGGAAGTAGACTCTGAGATAGACTGGAAATTGGCTGAGCATCTGGGTTCAAAGGGTTGTGACCAGTGGTACAAAGTCAGGTTGGAAGCCAGTCACCAGTGGCATACTCCAGGGGGTCAATATTGGGATTAACATCTTCATTAATGACCTGGATGATGGGAGAGCAGGCATCCTCAGCAAGTTTGCTGGAGATACAAGATGAGGAGCAGCAGCGGCCTTCCACTCAGGTGAACCTCAAACAGGCTGGACAAATGGTCACACAGCACACTGGGGACCAATTGTCCCAAAAGTAGCTTTGCAGAAAAGGCCTTCGAGGTTCTGTCAGACACTATGTTGAACCTGAGCAGGCAACGTGTCGCTGCAAAGGTGGCCAAGAGCATCCTGGGCTGCATTAGAAGAAGTGTTGCCAGCAGCTGAGGGAGGTGGTCCTTCCTCTCTACTCAGTGCTGGTGGCACACATCTGGAGCACTGTGTCCAGCTGTGGGCTCCTCTGTACTAGACAGACAAGGCCATGCTGGAGCGAGTCCAAAGAACCACGAAGATAAACAGATCAGAGCACCTGTCATACAAGGAGAGGCCATGAAAGCTGCAATTGTTTACCCTTGAAAAGAGAGGACTTAGAGATTTTATCAAATGTACATAAATATCTGATGTATAAGGGGGAAAGGAAAATAGTCAGACTCTTCACAGCGGTATCCAGTGAATGGAGAAGCACAAATTGAAAAATCAGAAAGTCTACTTAAACATAAGTGGGGGGAAGGAGAAGAAAACCACAACAAAAACAAACCAACCCAAACTTTTTCCACTGTGATCATAGTCAAACACTGCAACAGGTTGCCCATAGAGCTTTTGTAATCTCCATCCTTCCACAGATTCAGACCCGAATGGGCACTGCCTTGAGCAGCTGTCTCTAACTGACCCTGCTTTGACCAGGGGGCGAAAACTAGACGATTTCCAGAGGTCCCTTCCAACCTCAACCATTCTGTGATCTAGGTGAAAAATCAACAACTGACTAAAACTAGGACATCTGTAAGACACATGTGATATCTGCAGGAAGGGAAAAGGTTTAGAAAGCAATCTGAAGTGAAAACTGATCCTGTGATTTCCATTAAGGGTCTCTGCTCCATTACAATTTTCTAAGTTGAACACTTTCTGAACAGCGTTTCTGGTGCCTAAGCATGAATTCATCACCATCCTATCAAAAGTTGTGCAGGATGCAGTGTTTCTTCACTATAAAAGCTTACCTGCAACTTAGTAGCTGGCAGGTTTAACTAGCATCACATGTTCTGCACCCTGAAAACATACTTTTCATCTTGTAGTTGAGGAAAACAGGCTTAGTCCCCACCCTCCCCAAAACACACATTTCTACAATTCTGCAGGACTATATCATATCACCTGAAATACAAAAAAGAACATCCCCCATAATAAGAAAATTTGAGCTAACAGCTTTGTTAATTTCTTTATTCTCATATACAGGCTTGTTCATTTCCTTCTTTGAAATGTTCATTCCCTGTTCTTTCCAAAATGGACAGAGACATTTACTGCATGTCTGGGGAATTCATTATTGAGAGAAATTCCCATATTTAGTTCCAAGTATAAAATAGTTAGCAGTTATCTTCACCTACACCCCTTAAAAAAAACCACAACGATTTCACCATATACACTTCTTCTTTCCCTAAATGAAATTATTTAAATTTCAAGGAGAAATAAAAACATGAGGGGAAGAAGGAAGCAGAGGGGGACAAATCTATTTCTGCAGTTGATAGCACCAGGATACCAGGAACCAAAGTTAGCCAAATAAGCTACAGAAAACAAAACAGGAAAATTACAAAATATGTATGAAATATAATACTCAATTGCTAAAGTAAACAGACTGCCTAAAGGTGGCTAAACTCCCTTTAACAAAGAGGGGGATTTTTCCTTTTGAATTTGTTTAGCCAGGAAGCTCCTGTTACCATTCAAGAAACATTCAGGCATAGCAACATCAGCAAGAATGTCATTAACAGCCCTTACTAGGGATACATTAACTTAAGCACTCTGCATATTTTTGGTCTTCCACCACCACCACCCATCCCCCCCACCCCCCCCCGAAAATTAAGACACCAGTGTTGGAGTAGAAACACTATTAGATGGGGCTGGGGGTCTTATTTCACCCATTTTCTCTAACTGCAGAAAAATAGTGCATTCAGTTACCTAATGCAAAGCTGAACAACTGGTTGTCCTAATTTCAGCAGCTCTATTGCCTGTCTACAATGTCAAACACATCTATTCCGTGTCCACAATGTAACACAGTACTTAGAAGCTACATAATATGCACAGAACATTTTAAGGGAAGAGAGAGTAGTACACATCCAGGGTGATTTTTAAGTGAAAATCCAGAAATTAATACATTAGCAGCTGATAGGAACCATATTTACAGAATATTAAATTACAGAGCTACAACATGCATGTAAAGTTCTGAGAGGTAAGGCCAGTGCTGTAGTGCTGCTGACATACATATACACTTTCCTCAAAGTAAAGAGCATATACAGCCCTCTTCTGCCCCTACAGTATTTCTTATCCTAATTTGATAATTCAGAAATCAAATTAAAATAGACTCAAAAATAATTATATCCTACTACATTGACTGAATCATAAAATTGCATGGGAGAGACTTGCAAATATCAACATAATATAAAAGTTTTAAGTAGTCTATCAGAATAGTTTAATTTTATTTTTTTCATTTTTAGAGACCTAAGACTATCCCCCATAAAACAAGTTAATAAAAAATAAAAATTAAACATCTCTCAGTCTTTGGCAAACAGATGATATACTCGGTAATTTTTCAACTTTCTTATTCATGGCTGTTTCATTACATTTTACCCCCACCTGGTGGTTGTGTCCAACAACAGCAAAAGTGAACAAGCAGTTGTCACAAGTATTTCTGGGTTTAGTTGAACACATATTAGGTCAGAATGCTTATACTGGAGCCAGGTATGGGCTTTCTGCCTGGTTCCATAAATTGGCGGTGTATATTTTCTATTTTTCTATATGGCACAACTAATGCAACAGTCTACAGTGTAAAAACCCTTAAAGTTAAATTGAAGTACCTCAGACTGTATCTGTAATTGATACATCTAGCAAAATTGAAGTGTTTTAAAGCAATACAAATTCTCCCATTTGATAACATTTGCAAAGCGGTAAGCAAACCACAGGTGAAGGCTGTGCAGCATTGCAGAGATACAAACATTTTCTGAACTTGAGTGCTTCTGGCAGCACTATCAGCGTTCAAAACTTGCACAGGTATTTCATAACTAACTTCAAAAAAATATTGCCACTACAAGGAATATTCGTTTTTTAAAAGCAGTGCAAGGCTATTTTGCGAACCTAGTGAACACCACAAGAGGGAGCCCTAACCCAAGGGAATGTTTTGAAATAAAGTACAAGGATTTTTGGCAAGTTGCAGAAAAACAGCCCGTGGTCAGATCCAAAGTCTACTGATTTTTCCGAAATCCTCACACCAAACGTGGTATATCTTGGTTTAGTTCAGTCACATCTCACCCCAGCATAAGCTTCACAATACGCTGTCAAACTTGACTTCCTTGCTAGCAATAACTACTGGACTTACAAAAATATAAACTATACTGTGCATCCATAAAATGGTACTTTCAAAAGATTATCACCTTAAAATCAAAATATGACCATCACTGGAAAATTCAAAGGCGCTCTTGTGCGATGGCTACTTTTTCCAGCAGATTTCCAGCTAACCCAATTTCTCTAAAGTACTGTAGCAATTCTGACAGAATGAAAAATATCTGAATTGGTCATTATATAATTTTCACTCTCGGAAATATTTTATTGTAGTTTCTCTAAAATCAATTCAGACACAGAAGGAAGGGTTATTTTCCTTTTTTTTTTCCCATGTCTGGAAGAATATAAATATGTCTGAGCAGCCAAATCTGCGTGAAAAATGAGAATTACCTGGGTTTTTTTCTTCCAAGTAGGAGACATACAAAATTAGCAAACTTCCCCTTGTCACTTTACATCCTGCAAACATTCCTTCTTGCCTCCCACTGCACACTCCTGAGCAGGAGCTGTCTCTAGACAAACACCTCATCAATTGCAAATCCAGCTGTGCCCTGGATTTCCTGATGTCACACCAGGATATTAACCCAGGTGATATTTCTATACCCATCCTGGGCAGTTCATCCCTACTTCTTTTTGGTTGTGAGCTCAGGAGTTCCCCATTAAGCCAAGTCAACCTCCTATTACACCTGTTCATTTTCTTGCACACCGAGGTGCACATTATGGTGCTTGACTTGAAGGTTATCCTTGAAAGTAAGCATCTCTCCTGGTTTCTTTTGCCTTCAGGGCACTCTCCAGTAAGGTCCCACATACACACTTCCTAAAGAGGACAAAGCCTATTCCCTCAAAAATCTAATGGCTTTATTCTACTATTTTGCTTCCTCACTTTTCTCAAATCTTAAACTACTGTCACCACAGTCAGGGTGACCATTGACCACCAGCTTCTCCTCATTCATGGGTTAGAAAAAACAAATTCTTTTACTGTCCAGATAACACAAAAAATACTTAACTAGTTTCACAGAGATGACAGACAATACGCATTATTTCCTGTCTTCACCTATTCCCATTTAATTTGTTGTAAACTTCTTTAATCTTACAAAAAAGAAAACCAACAAACCACCCTTGCAAGTTAGGGATCTGGCAATTCATAGTTCGCTGTCTTGGAGTATTATTGGACATTTGGCAAAAAGCACACATTTTTCAGTGAAAAATCCTCCAAAGCCCAATTACTATCTCTTCACTAGAGCAGAAAAAGGACAGCACTGTTAACTTGTAAATTATTTGTTCCAGATTACATAAATTGTCTCACATCATGAAAGAACTAGCTCGTTTCTCCAGCCAAAGCTACTAAAGAATGTCCTGTTTACACCAGTTTTTTCCCTTAGACACATAGAAGTGTCAAAATTATTTTCAAATATTAGCATCCACTATACTTCATAGCAGTAAGCATGTTAACCAATACTGGAAAACATGCAAAACTCACTCTGCCAGACATCAAGGCTACAAGAACAAGTAATATTCTTTCCTTGCATCTTGTTTTCCTTGAAATAGTTTTTCTTTTGTCTTTTTACCATACTCAATACAATTACATTATGTAATTTTCCTTGTTTACAAATAAATCACTAACAGCTGGACTTACCTAATCCCAACTGCTCATAGCCAGCAAGTTTCTTAAAACAAGTTTTTATTTTGAGAATAAATTTATACGCATTATCATAAAGAGATAGGGTTATAAATCTCGCATTAATACATGAGGAAGATGTTTCAACAGTATGTATTCAGGTTAGCTTCTAGTAGTTCTTACTCTACGTTAATAATCAAAGCAGTGAATTTGGTTTAATTCCATCAAGACTGCATAATTCTTTAAAAAAGAAAACCCAACAGAACAGTTAAGACATACTTTTGTGCTATATCACACAGCAGCAAACAATCTAGCCAGTAACATATTAACAACTAAATTCAATTAGATTCTTAAATGAAATGGAGTTATTAGGTTGAAAATAAAAACATATCTGTTCACGTATAATGAAGACATCCATTTTAATTATATTATGCCGAGTACTAACCATGAATTAGTGAGCCATTTAACCACTGAATATAGTAGTTTTGCGGAAAAGAAAGCAGGATCTCATTGCTGATTATTGAGAAAGGTAGAAGCAGGACTGCACCAGCTGAAACTGCTAGAGTGAAGGTGCTCAAGAACAGCCTGAAATTTAAAGAAATGTACCACTGTTACCACCAACATGCTCTGAACATGGGGAAAAAAGTAGTTAGCCTACCTATTAATCAGTGTCTGAAGGCAACATATTCTTACACTGTAAAGGGGAAGGAGAAACTGTGACTTCTAATATTTAACCTCCAAAAAGGTCATTTCAAATACCAAGAAGTTTACAGAATCCAGCAAATATAATTAGCTTTTAACAACTACTACAACTCTTCTCTTTGGACTTGCACACATTGAATTCCAATGTCATACACAGGTTAAACTGGAACTCATGGAATATCTTTTCATAAGCCTCCTATTTTAGTTTTCATTTCCCACATACCCACTCAGAATAAAAAAAATCCATTTCTATATTCTTACTAAAATTTTTAAAAGCATAGCAGCTTTTTAATGTCTAAAAAGTAAGTACAATTATACCATAAGCAAGTATTTTAATACCAAACAACAACAACAACAAAAAATCGCTTTTCTTTCGCAAAGTAGTTATCTAATATTATTTCATAGCTTGGGGTTTTCCGATAGCTATAAAGTCAATACAGAGGAATTATCAGAATTATACAAAATACTTAAGCTTACTCTTTTTAGATCCCAAATACAATACATGAAATGCCATCTTGTGGCATTGTGTTCTTCAAAAAAATAAGACCAACAAAAAACATTTTTACAGAACTAATCCAATGCTAGAATAAAATTAGAAATAATTCTCAAAATTCCACGACGAAAAAAGATAAACTTCAATAGATCATCCCTACAACAGGAATATCAATAAGTAATATCTTACTTTTCCTTAGTAGTCTACAAATCCATTTTTCACTCTCACAATACTTACCTTACAGAAGAAAGTATGGTTGACTAGTTTTATTAAAAAAAAAAATTCTTATATGTTTTTATTGGTGGTTTCTGAGGTATTTTTGCTTTTCATTTAAGGATGTTTAAGTACTCTAAGCCAGAATTGTGAAACTTAACACACTACAGCCTTTCGAGGTGCTACAGCAGTTTGGCTTTCTTTTCTCCCCCAACCCAAGTCCTGACAATTATACTATGCAAAGAAATATCAATCCGTGTATGTTTGACAGTTACTGCATTTTGGAAAATAACATGCACACTTAAGGAACAAGACAGCTCAGGTTAAATGAACAAGCAGCATTTTATATTTAAAACAACACTTAACGAAAAGCTATTACTCTGATGGAAGTGCTAATCTTGTCTTACACTGTTTTTGCATGAATAACACAGTATTTATAATTTATATTTGTTGCATTTTAAAACTAAACTAGAAAATAGATGCAGGGGGGATAACAGTTAAAAAGACAAATTGTACTAATTTTACCCTTTGAATGTCAAAAAATTCAGAACCAGGCTAAAACCACAGCTGCTATGAAAAATCATTCAATCTAGAGGAGCCCTCACTGTAGTGGCACAGGAGAGATTGTCCCCAACTTGAGAAGGAAGAGCTTCATAGCATTTAGAAGTACTTTTCTCTAGATCTGAAGTAGACCTTGTGGCAAGTAAGTATTTCAAATTCACAAAAAGTATTGGTATCAGACAATACTGGGAGAAGCGCGTCTAAGATTTACATCACCCTTGTACATCTTTCAAGCTTGCCACAAATGCACAACTAAAAGTGAACAGCTTGCAATGTACTCGGCTCTTTCCCAGGGTACAAGACAAATCAATAAAACACTCAGTGAGCTCTCCTTCCAAGAGGATGACACTACCACCATGGAAGAACTAACAACACTGTAATACTTGCAAGCAGCAAGTCCACATAGTTTAGCAAATCATGTAACCGAGAGGGCAGCAACAGCTCACAGATGGTCTGTAAATCTTCAGACATATTTAAGTAGCAGAGATTAATATCTAGCTTTACAAAGGAAGAGGAGAAAGAGCTGCTGGCAGACCAGCAGGTCTGGCAAGTACTCGTCTTCCAGTTGTTATTCTTTTTTAAGCTTTTTTTAAGATGATCTAATACAGATGTCTACTTTGGGGTGAGCTAACTTTTTTCCAGGATCCATTGCCTCCCTTCACAGGGCTTCCATCAACTGCAGCTCGAACTTAAACCACCTACATCTTAGAGACCTAAATATAGGTGCAGGTCTTGCACTGAATCCCACCTCTGGCATCAGGTCCTCATGCAATATTCTGTGTGCTTACCAGGAAAGCCACAGGTGAAAAAAGCCCTGGATCAAACTATCTTGCCTCTTCCATATTACAAGATACTATTTGATCAAATCTTTTTCCCTCTGCCCTCTAGCAATCTGTTTTACTATCACATTTAAATTGGACTGTTATTTATTTGGAAGCATACAAAATTCCTACCATAACAATATATTCAGGAAAAGAGAGTTCTGCAAAAAAGAGCTATACATACGATATTCTGTTAACGATGGCATCTTCATCCTCTTGCTCATCTGAAATTTAAATTACAGCAGGTTATATTCAATACTTAAGTCATCTTTTTTCAGGCCAAAATGTATATACATAGGAATAATTTTAAGTTACATTGTTTTAGTAATTCTAAATTTAATTGTATTAGCATCTATATTTTAAAAACATTCCTACCAAAAAATAATGGGTTTTTTTTGCTAATCTTAAACTCTTCTCAATCAATATAACTATGGAGTTATTTCACTTAAACATGCAGATCAAAAATTCTTGGAAACATCTTCCAGGGGACCCTACGGCAAACAAGCTTTCAAACTACTACTACTACGGCTGCTGTTAGGAACTGCCCCTTTGGGCATCTCTGCAACCATGGAGAGCAGGCAAGCTACAGGAAAGTCTCAGGGTCCACTGCTATAAATCCCTGAATAGATGTTTCACTTTCAGTATTAATGTAATTTTTAAAACAAGAAGGCATACCCAGAACAGTCATGATGACCACACAGTTCCTTCCCCTTACTCATCCCTCTTCCCGACTCCTGGGGATTTGAGGGAGGGGGAAAGAAGAGTTGCTGTTAGTTCTTGTTTTGGATTAAAGATACCATGGCTTCCCTTCTGGTATCCCACATTTTAGGTCATTTTTGTTCATTTATTCCTCAATTAATATTTCAACTTTTTGAAATATTATCAACAGTTAAATCAGAGGTCAAACTCTAATATAGCCTTCATTTATTCTTTATATGCTTCTCTATACACATTTGTACACAAATGTATGCATTTCTACATTTGAAGTAATTTTAGAGTCAGCTTTAAGTCTCCCCAGTTTCTCATGAGAGGTAACTCAAATTTATTTTGAATTCTAAGAATAAATACAGCCAGGTCTTTCAAGTTCTTAAGAGTCATACACACACTTGAAATGAGCATGTAGCCACTAACAGCATGCTATGGTGAAATTCTTCTGTGAAAGTACATTGGGTTATTGTTTCTGGTTTTTTGATGGGAATCTCATGGTTTTGACAGAGACCAAGTCAAGGTCCCTTATGAAACATTTTGGCTAAAAAGCTTGTTGTAGGACAGCAAACAATTTTTCCTGAAAGAATTCCAAGCGTTAACTCTTCAAACATGTCCCATCAGGAAGATCCTAGAGTAGGCTACAAAGTTTGCCTCTAACTAAACACTCACAAAGCTTTCATAAAGTCAGGACAGCTGCAGAGTAGTCCCTCTCACTAGCTGATGAGATCAACTGCCAAAAAGGTAATAAAAGTGTCTTTACATCCAATAGTGTTTGCCAAACCAGCTCTCCATCCCTGTTCTTCCCTATCTCCAAATGGCAGCTGCTTTGTAGCATCCAAAATACTTATCAGGATCAGAAGATAGTATCTGTCTTACTTGTTTATTTTTTATGTTTAAAGAAGTGCACTTTTTTTTAAAGGTATTACATTTCCTGAAAAGTTCACTTTTTTTAAACATGAATCCATCTATTCAAGCAGCTCCATCATAACACAGGTCACTACAGTTCAATAAACAGTTTCCATTAAAGTTCAAAGTGCCAAGATCATCACGCATAAGAATGCTTCTCCAGCATGACCGACTATTACCAAGCACCAAGGCCCCAGATAAGCTGTCAAGGGTCAAAGATTCTGTCATTTTATACAGATTTTTATGCTATTTGTCTCTAGAAGAAAATGACAGGGGTTCCTACAGACAATTTTCAGAAAGACAGTATTTCTAAAGGAAAAAAAATACAGAATTATCTAAAGGAATAAGACTTGAGTGGTGAGGTCATAAAGAACAAGTTAAGAACACTGAAATAACTGTACATGAACAAAGCCAGGATGTTTATAAGAAATCCACTACTTCCCTTTTGTATTACTGGCAACCCTTTCACTTTACCAGCTAAACCTCAGAACGTGATTTTGGTGCTAGAACACAGCCTGAAAATACTTATTCTGGAAAAACTGACATTAAAGAAGAACAAGATCTAAAGGCAAGGGAGGCAGAAGCATCTATTTGAAATTCTCTCCTTTCTTCACTCTCAAAACAGAGAAATTTCAGGCTGCCTCAGAGCCACAAAAGATCACCTGATTGTGGCCATCCACCCCACCTCTGTAACAGCCACCCAGCCTCACTCAATTGCAGAGAGCCCTCTATGGCACTCACTGACCCTTTCCCTGAGATGCTCCAGTGCACTCCCTCCCTCGGTCAGAGATATTAGAAGGCACCCTGAAGGGTCTGAGAAGTAGCAAACAGGCACCAGGGAAGTGATGGAAACTCATGGCTCAGGGACAAAGGGAAGAGATAAAGGACAAGACAGCAGCATATAAGATCAGATCAGTCCAGGCCACCACAGACCAGCAGCCTGAGAAACACTTTTGGTCAGAGAGATCTAGTTCTTCTGCTTTCCTTTCACCCACTCAGTTGAAAACCAAAATATATCTATTTAATATATTAAAAAAGTCTATGCTTACCTGCTTTCCTTTTGTATCTTGTGATTATGAAGTAGGAAACTATGTAGAGAACAGCAAATAGGAGAAAACAAATCTGGAAAAAAAAATTGCATGTATTAGGTTGTGAAGAAATGGCTGAATTATAATAAGAATAAACAGAAAATCCAGCATCAACAATTTAAAATTTAATTCAGATCAACAAAATTCCATGTAAACGTCAACAGTTATGTTTTATATCATATTAATAGAAAGTTAAACCAATAAGAACAGTTTAACTAGAATAACAGGTATTGGATCAATTATATGGCCAGCAAGTTTTACTCTAAAATTAAGAAACTTTAAGAATTATTTACAGTGCAATTTTTTGCTTGAGGAAGGGTGGGGTGGTCTGGGGTGTTTTCTGAAGTTTGAATGCACTTGAATTGTAGAAGTTACCACACTGCGTATCCCCTTCACGTGTAACCTAAGGGTAATTGTATTTTACGCAATGTGCTCTTCAAGATCTATTTTGGAGTAAGCTAAAACGTATATGGAAAGAAGGGAGTTCTGTTTACTGTTTCCATCGTGTCTTGAATCAAATAAATTGCAGGCAACAATACACACAGAGAGTCTCATCTGCCTACAGTGGATGTCCAAGCATGAGACAACATGACATTTCCTTTATGCTCAGAAGCCAAGGGCACAAATTCCCTCCTCATAAGGTAGGCAGCTTATTTAGGTCAGATGTACCTTGAGCCCAGCGCGACCTCCATCAAGCTGTTTCTAAGATTTGACACTAGAATTTCAATACAATAAGGCAAGATGACCAGAACACCTACAAACACGTTGGCAATCTTGGAGGAAAAGAATCAAGCAGCAAGGCAGCTTTAACCCTCCAAGCCTTTGTGAGAAACAAAATCAAAGAAGAAAATATTTGCTCCTGAATGAGGCATCAGTGGCTCAACACCGCTTCCTTAATCTTCTCTGTTAATACCTATTAAAAACATGAGTCAGAAACGAACAAGGAAGCAGCATGCCATTCCATGATGCCATGGCCATTAGCCATCACTAGCACCTGAGCAGTCACAGTGACCAGCGCTGTGTGACAACAGCCTCTTCTGCCTGTTCAGCTGCCAGGAGCCAGGTTATCCACACACCACGGGCTGAGAAGCTACTTGAACTGGCCCAAATCATTAAGATTCTTTTGCTTGTGCACGATACTAGCCCCCACCTAATAAGCCTTAGCACACCACAGTTAACCAACTGAATCAGGCAAAACTGTTGCAGCAGTTTTTATTATTAAAGTGAGTTTGCCCTATTACCTGTATAAGGTTTTTGCTTCTGTGTTCTTGCTAAATGTTGTGTGGTTTTGTTAAATGTGTTCTATTTCAATCTGAGCTTTAATCTCCTTTGTGACCTGAGATTGCAAAATTACTTCAGAAGCACAGATGAAGTATTTCTTTAGTTGATCATTTAAAGATTTGTTGCTTTTAAGAAGTCACAGTCTTTAAAAAAAAAATCAGGAGCAAAAAAGCTACCCTAAGTGAAAGGAAAAAGTGAAAGCAAAGGTAGTGATGACAGCTCTTAAAAATTTACATCTAAATAAGCGTATTACATCCAAATCAGCAGAGTCGCAGGGGGAAAACGTGTCAATCAGGAAAGACAGACTTTAAGAAATACCAATAAAAATAAACCGGGAGAGTTATTTCTCTCTCTGCAGTCAGACATTTTAGATAAAACACCAAAGCATAACCAAGCATCTAAGCATGACATTTGGGTGCCTGCAACTGCCCCATGGATGTACCCCAGTACGGTGACACGGGTCTGAAAGTGGCAGCTGAGCTCGTTCTCTGCACAGGCAGGGACATCAGAAATACAGATGCTGGAAATCATTCATAATTAGATCTCTGAATTCAAATATTTAACCTGAATAGCATTCACTGCTCCAACTTTCCAGAGGACGCTTCAAAGAGGAAAGGATCTCGATGAAGAATTTTTCAAGTAAATAATTATATTAATAAAGAATTTTACTAAGATTAAGTTAAAAAAATATGCTAGTATATTTTTGAATCTAGAAAAAAAGAAGAACCTCAGAATAGCCTTGGGTTTTCAGAGTACTCTGACACAGCTTGTCCTATCAGTATCAGAAAACGCTGTGCCAGTGCTGAAAGAGTCCTTCTCTAAGTTTCCAGTTCCTCTGAAAACTAGACCAAGGCTACAGACAGAGACATCTAATTTTAGGCATCCACTTTTGAAAATTAGGTATCACATACAGAGGTCAGTAATATTCTTTTAAAAAAAAAATCTGTCAGACCCAAATAACGCTGCCCCTGTGTAAAATAAAGACATAGTTAAGCCCATTTTTGGTTTAATTTTATTTAAGACAAGAACCAAAATTACTGCAGCCTTGTTTGTATCTTCAAATAAAATAGGTGACCTCTATTCTATCTGTGATAGCAAGGTTACAATGAAAATGTGGGTCTGTACTTAAAATACCTCAGTTATCTGAGGGGTGCCTTATGAGGGCAGATGAAAGCTGTCCAGCAATGCGAACTGTCAAATGTTTTACTTCTAGTTTTAGATGACAGCTACTTTGCAACTCAGCAATAAGGTGTAACTATATATCTTGGTATAATTATCCCTCTACCTCTGTCAGAACTGAGAACAGTTCTGTAAATATTTTATAAAGTAGTTTATTACTGAAAATCCACATAATTTTAATGTGATCAAAAAAGAAATAAGTAAATTCTAATCAATGAAAGCTTTAGGAGCTTAACAAAAGAGAATTTGTAAATTAGAAGTCCTTCACACTGACCAAAACAAGTCAATAAGCCAACTCAGAAATATTAATTCAGTCTCAATTTCTACTTAGCGAAACTTGTGATCCTGAAGTGTTTCTACCCCTGCTTTCTGAATAGCTTTTGAAAGGGAGTAGCAATAGCCAGCATCCTAACTATTTTTAGAGTGGAACTCAGTTAAGTTGGGGAAAAGGAATGTGTTGTCCATAACAGCTGAAGAATACACTCCACTGTCCTGTCACTCTGTAGCCCTAGGTTCTTACGCCTCATACTGCTCTTTGTTTCAGGCTTTGTTTTGTACTGGAAAAAAAAATAAAATACAACTTGTTTGTACTTGTTCTAGCTTCAGTTCATGTTTCTCAATTATGACTGGGCTTGTATGCAGAACTCCAGGTAAGACCTTATGGCTATATGTGACAGCACTAAGCCTTCCTTTCTGTACTGAATATACTTCAAGATATTTACTTAAGAATCACGCTAGTAACTTAGCATTATTCTCTGATCACTGAATCCATCCATGCTGTCCTCCACAATCGCTTCCAGCAGAGCAGCTCTCAAATTACAGTAGAAACTTGTTTTTAGGGTTCAAGCTCATAACCATGTCTTTTTTTATTCTCTTTTAAGAGCCACACCTTAAGTTCATACTTTATCTATTATTTGGGGGTAATCAAGTCCTTACTGCACCATGTTCTAACCTTGCTTTGTACAGACTACGTCTCCTAAAGAATTGGATTTGTGCTAACAACAGAATGTTTTATTTCATTTTCATCTAAGCTGAGCAAGATTGCTCTTAATACCTTTTGTACAGACTATGTCTCCTAAAGAATTGGGTTTGTGCTAACAGAATGTTTTATTTCATTTTCATCTAAGCTGAGCAAGATTGCTCTTAATACAGATACCCAAGGAAACTGAATAGTAGCTTTTTTTCCCCAAACACAACACTATTGTCACATTCACTACAGCCAGTTTCTTACTCACTTCAGATCTTCTACTAAGGCCATTGAGTCTAGTTTAAGAAATACCTTCCAATGCATTTCCTGGATATAGCCCTACACTACAGCCAGTTTCTTACTTCAGATCTTCTACTAAGGCCAGTGAGTCTAGTTTAAGAAACACCTTCCAATGCATTTCCTGGATATAGCCCTTGGCACGTGCAAAAGAAATATTCTACCAATAGTCATGTGGCTTCAGAAAACACAGTTCTTCCAGGTTTGACTTGAGGAGACAGTGAAGAGAATGTACACAGCTGTGATGAAGAAGGATTTATGCTATTTCCTGACAGTGTCAACTTCAAAAAAAACAAACCAACAAAAAAAACCACCACAAAACCTTCTTATGTTAAATTTTATTTCCTTAAATTCATTCCAACTTTACAGAGGGGCAAAATAGTTGTGGATCTGTTGCCATAGTTAGATTGCTCCTAGGAAGCTACTTTAAACTGAACTCTGTTATATTCTCACACTATGGGGCAAATACACTCAGTCCCTGTTTGACCAGCTGCATCAAAACATAAAGGAAACTAAGAGGAGACTGAGAATTTTATATGGCTGTAGCAAAACAGTCAAGCAAAACAATTCTTAATAATTTTTAACTGTCTTTTTTTGGGTTTCCCCCTCCACACCACTCAATAACTGAAAATAAAGTGCATGGATTCTATGTTACACCTAGGGACTCCCTTTTAACAGGTGGCACATCAAGAAGTCTTCAAACCTTGAGCATATAACTCATTCACATCTCCTTGCACGGACTGGTAGGACAAGCAAAAGAAACCTGTCTTCCCCTGGAGTTCTTAATCTTCATTTGAAAAAGGAAGTGCTTTATGCTTCTGCTTAGGTTACAGACTAGACATGCCAAGAGAAGCTGCTTCTGGAGATGCACTGCACTACATTCTTCGGTATCTTGTATCCAGCTCTTCCATAGAGTCATACTTTTGGATCCGTCATCCAAGCATGATCCAAGTCATACTTTTGGACCTGTACCAGAGAGCTCTCAACTCCTGTGAGAACAGAGCTAGAGATAAACTGCATACACTACAGCTCGTAACTATCTGTATCTAAGGGGCTGGCACTGAAGAATCTTGTGTTAAAAACACGCAATAAAGGTCTGAACTAACTCACATTCCATTGTACTTATCCTACTGATGGTTACTAAAGATCAGCTGACATTAATTTGTCTGTGTGGATGATCTTTAAAACTTTGGCACTGAAATTCATGCCTTGGATCAGTAAAGCATCATCTTCTGTTGCAAGTGGTAGAGCTACACTTCCATGCCAAGAAAGAATATGCTCAAAATGCACAAGATACTCTTTTTTTTCCCTAATGCACATGATACAACTACTCTTCATAGTTGTCATTCATGTATGCGCACTTAAAGCTGCATTTTGTGCACAGAAAGATCAACAGCTTCTATTTATATAGCACAATATTCTTCCCAACTGCTGTGCAGGAAATACAGCTGCAGCTTATACCAGGAAAAAGCATACAGCTGTGTTGGCCAATACCTATCAGTGCGCCCCAAGAGCAACCTGGGC
>NW_015090864.1:8477817-8488204 GCF_001431845.1 Calidris pugnax
GAGCTAAACTTCCATGCCAAAAAAGAATATGCTCAAAATGCACAAGGTACTCTTTTTTTTCCCTAATGCACATGATACTCTTTTTTTTCCCTAATGCACATGATACAACTACTCTTCATAGTTGTCATTCATGTATGCGCACTTAAAGCTGCATTTTGTGCACAGAAAGATCAACAGCTTCTATTTATATAGCACAATATTCTTCCCAACTGCTGTGCAGGAAATACAGCTGCAGCTTATACCAGGAAAAAGCATACAGCTGTGTTGGCCAATACCTATCAGTGCACCCCAAGAGCAACCTGGGCAACATTACCAGAAGCAAAGCCAATTATCATGAGAAGTAATTACCTCTCTCCAGTAGCATTCATCAAGTCACATGTAGTTGCTGTGCCCAATTTTGACCCTCCAGGAAAGACACCAGTAATTACAGCAAGGAAGATCACCAAGATGGTCAGGAAGCTGGAACACTTGTTTGGTGCAAACAGGCTGAAGGGCCTCAGCCTGTTCAGCCTGAGAACGACAAGGAGGACCTGACAACAGCTTGTCAGTACCTATGAGGAGGCCATTAGAAAGGCAGAGTAGGGCTCTCGACAGTAGTGCACAGTAGGAGGATGAGATTAGAGGTAAGGAGAGATCCCCTCCATGAGGGGAGCCAAACAGTGGAACCAGTTGCCCAGCAAGGCTGTACAATCTCCCATCGCTGGAGGTTTTCAAGCCCCAAGTAATCTAGTCTGATCCCGTAGCTGACCCTGCTCTGAGCAGGACACTGGGGTCCAGTGAGCCTTCTTTTGTAGTATCCTGAATAAAGTAGCGCCATTAGAAAATCCGTCACCTCATAATTCATACCCTCCTCCAGGCCATTTATGAATGTATTTAAAAACATTAGTGTAAGCACAGGCCCCTGTCAGACTACATCAGGGACATCCTGCAACTATGAAAAAGCTGGACATCTTCCAGAACAGCATCTTTTAGCAGTGAGGGACCACCACAGAACTCCTCTGCAGAAACAAGTCTCAGACCTTATTAATGTTCCTTGATATAACACACTTCCAAGTATGAAACAGTTCCACTTGAAAAGCATCAAAGTGAACATTTCCTCCCACTTGACTGTATACTAGCGTTTACAACAGGGAGAGTAAATCTGGAGGAGCAAAACAGGCAAAAAATGAACATTGTTTTACTACACTGGGCAGGAAATGAAAGAGCCCTGAAGAACAAGGGAAGGAAGGAAATAACTTTAAAATAAAGTAGTGGCTGTGTCAGTATTAAAACAAAAATGTTATTGGTGTTACATTCACCAGCATTTCTACACAAAGAGCACGCAAGAAAAAAGCCACAGATCTAATGAAGAATATCTCCACTTCTTGCTGTTTACTTTACAGTCTAAATAGAAAAAACAGCACAGAGAAAAGGTAGAGGCTGCTCTGGGAAACACCACCCTGTAGAATATGTCTAAGAACATGTTTAAGAGTTGAAAACTGAACCGTCAGTGTTTTGCTTGACATGATTACTACCTACAGAAAAGTAGTAGCGTTGTACTTCTGGGTTTTAATTTCTATAATAGAAAACAAGTAAACATAGCATCACACACTCATCTTTTACTGCTCTCATGCTCCTGAAGTATTTTAATGTGCACTAAAATGCCGCACGGCAACTAAAAAGCTTCCTCCTCCTGTCCCACTTGGCAAGGACTTCTGTTTATTTGTGGAAAGGATGGCAGGAATAAACAGCAAGAAAACACAGGTGGAGAGAAGCATGCAGTTCTGCTTGGTCTATTTCTAATAACTCCAGTATCCCTTTGCCATCTAAAACACAAACATGGTTCCACCTGTTTTGGATGTGTCAACAGTAGGTTACCTATAATAAACTGTGCACACTAAAATTTCTAGCTATGCTCTCAGTTTGACCTTGGTATTCATAGTATAATCTGCTGTAGACAGCTCGTTTTTCTCAAAAGAAGATATTAACCATTTACTCTTAAAAACTGCGCTCTGTGGTTAGATTAAGTTCACTCTAATCCAGTCAGCCTTATACACACCAAATGCAAGCTTATGAGAAAATGTTGAATATGTCTTATGACTACAGATTAACTTTACTCATTAACACAGCCTTCCACAGCTATGATTTCCCTCACACGTATGGTCTCCTCTCAGGACTCCTCCCTGGCTTGACATGTGCAAGAGGCTGACCCACTTTTTTGTTGGTTCCTAAACCATGAAGAAAGCATAAGTGGTTCAGAGGCTGGGTGCCTAGACTGGCTCATCTAGGAAAAAAATTCAGAATCTAACAGAAAGTACAAAGCATCCAAAAACATATTCCACATGCTATAAACGATGGTCAGCCGAAGATAAAAAACAGCCTCTACAACACATCCATATGTCATTCACTTAAAACTGCCTTACGTTAACTTCGCCAGGAGCAAAGCCCCACTTCAAAAGCTAGTGAAGGAATTCAAATCAATATGTGAATTTGTTAAGTTTTACATTCCCTTTTATATACTTAATTGGAATGTATTTATGTTGCTGGGTAAAGGGGGAAAAATACGTTATAACATCTCCATGACCTTTAGTAATAGGTCCAAGATACCTTTGTTCAGGGTAATGTATTCTACACCCAGTAATACACTCAAAAGCCTTCAAAAAAAATGACTGCGAGTCATTTTGCTCTGACCTGTATGGGCTACAGCAATGCCATTAGAATCGGATTCAAGAATATTTGTCAGCATTAGTGCAAGATTTAAAAACACCCTCTAGAATTAACACCAACAGCACCAACCTAGATCACCCTAACATTCTGCCACTGAATGAAGGTATTATTCAACATTTTACAGCCAGGCTATAATAATCAGTTATATTAAAACTTCACAGAGTCATTCCATTAAAAATTCTTTTCTGAAAAAAAGAACCTCAAAGGTCTCATTAATACAAGCTTCATAAACAATTTATTTGTGCTAAGACAGCTTCTTTGGCTAATATTAATTTCCAGGGCAAGATGCATAAATATCTTAGAAGACAGAGCTAATGAATTTTCTCCTCCTAACTCATGAAAATCCTCTTCCCTGTCTTCTCACACACACATACCGTAGAATGTTTAAGTAGCACATCTTTCTTTTTCACCCCCCCTCCCAAAACACAACCTATTTAAACTGCAATACTTGTATGCTTTCATAATTCTCACCAATTAAGCAGACTCTCTACTAGACATAGGTTATCACAGTCAAATTCAGCAAATATTTTAACTTAGTGCTATTGTCAAATTCAACACAAACTCATCACCATCAATTTCTTCCATCAGCTAAATATGTTAAAAATAGAAAGCACAGTTAGGTAATGGAAATAAATGGGAGGCTCAAGGCATAAACAAGCACGTAAAATCAACAGTAAAACTGTGAAGCACCACATTTTGATGACAACCATAGACCTTAACACTGGAAACCACTCCACTGCAGGCCAAGATGGTGGGGGGGGGAGCATAAGTCACACACGGATACTGCTTCTATCCTCTGTATATTAAACTCAGCCATAAACCCACTTCAATGCCATCTACACACATACTGCTTTCTGCAAAGAGCACATGTGATACGGAAACAGAAAAACTGAAACAAAGTTCTCTACAATAATATTTTCCAGTTGACCAAAATTTTCAAAGCCAAATCATTATCAAAGTGCTCAAATATTAAACCAGTAAAAAAAGCACCGGGGTCTTTCTTGGAACCATGTTGATGGTAGTCAGAAACAACTTTTAATATATTCAGGTAATCAAGAAACTGGAAACCTGTGTGGGAAGCAGCTCAGCAACGCTACGATACATATTCAACACCAAGCTGATGAAAGGTCAACGTGAGTTTTGTCACCATCTTCATGAGAAGAAATCGGGCCCCAAAGAGCAACAGATCAAAGCTGATGAAAGTATGAAGCAATTTCACTTGTCACGTGAATAACTGAACTAATAAGAAGGTTACAGCAGTAACTTATTCCAGGTCATCTCTACCTAGATGTATGCTAACCTTTCAGAGTGATGCAACAACCAAGGCTGTCAATTATTGTATGCATAAAAACAAGCTACAATCATGACTTTCAAAGCCTCTCCTGCTCCTGTGTTATAAGTTATGTAAATTCTTGCACATTAACGTCACCAAGAAGTCGGTGTTCCCAGTCATTTAACAGCACATGTTTACAGGAAAGTTTCAGTGGTTTTCAAAGTAAGGGGGAGGGTGCAGAGAGAGTACTGCAGAAGACTTTCTCAACGAGTCATCACTGCCCTCCTAAATGAGGAGAAATACCAAATTAAATAGGGAAGGGTGAAGGAAGGGAAAGGAGAAAGCACTGCAGTTGTTTTTTTTTAAAAATAATCATTTACATAACCTTCAAGTCTAAGCAGTAAGCTTATACCAAATTAAATGTTTTCTTTAGATTCTCTCTACCCTGACATGACCACCTTCTCCTCTGCTGCTCTGCTCACCCCTCAGCCTTCCTCAACATCTCTGAAAACACTTCTTTCCAGATCATCTTCTGCTTGTTAATTCAATCACACTCATCATCCTTATATCACAGCAAAGACTGAAGTGTTCATGACAACCCTACAATCTCCCAGTTACACCCTGCCATCTTACCCAGTCCCTCTACTCCACGAACAGCTACCCAAGCAATCCCCAAGAAGGATATGCTGCCTGCGGTCTCGTAGTCAACAGCTGGGTTTGTTTGCTGTCAGTTCTTTCACTGCGCATTAGATTCTCAAATCTAATTTGCATCTTAATTTGCATTTTTTAAAACAAATGTCTGTACCTTCTGTGAAGTGTGTTCCCCCTTTAGTCCACTGCTATCACAAAGAAACACACTACTACTCAAAAAAGAATTATTTTTAACTGTAACTAATAGCAACTTCTTACACTTCAGCCTTTCATGTTTATTTTATGTAAACGGAAAAAGTGGAACTCTCCAAAAGTTGTTCCTGTTTGGGGAATAAGCATCTCTCTGTCCACTTGTCTACGCCAAGCATTTGGAGATGCCGATTGATTCCAGATGGATCCACCAGTGCTGATCCTCAGGACCAGCAGCCAGAAGATAAGTCAGCACTTCTTAAAGTTCAGTACAGCACCCATGTTTACAAGTTTGGTATGTTTTTAAGATAACAGAATAATGTCAACATTTTATATATGTAATTATGTTAAATGTGCACCAATCTTTCGGCCTCGTATCTCATGTCACTACCACAAATACTCCTTTATTCCGTTACAGTTCTTTTCCAAAACATTTTTTTTTTAGAAAAGAAGCAATACTGAGAAACGTAGGCAAAGTTATTTTTGAGATACAAGAAGCCATTTAAGATATAAATTACTCCTCAAGTTTTCAGCACATGAATGAAAAAAAATAGAAAGGCATCAAATTCCTTGAATAAAAGATAAACTTGCATGAACATTCAAAACAAAAATATTTGATAGAATAGTTTGAGTTGGAAAAGACTTTAAAGATCATCTAGTTCCACCGCCCTGCCATGGGTAGGGATGCATCCCACTAGAACAGGTTACAGCATTTGTAATAAGTTTATCCTTAAAAAACACCCATGCCTCTAACCAGCATTTTCTTCCTGGCTCACTGTCAGAATATCATCACTTCTGGCATAAAAAAAAAAAGCACCTGTGAAGACTACAATTTTTGTCTGGGGAATAAATTTAAGGAAGCAGAAGGGGTCAGGAAGAAGAGCACACTACGAACAGGAGTATGGTGCTCAAATCACCTCATTTTACAGCACATAGGGGACAAAGGCCGGCAGTAATCACACTGCACTAGTTCATACGGAAGAATCCTGAACACCTCTCTACCCCAAAATAGGACGAGAGGACAAAAGGTACAAAAAGAAACAAGAAAACAAAGTCAGTGGTAGTAGTGTGAAGCTACCAATAAAAAAAAATTTAAAAAATCAAAGACATGACACAGTTCCAACTACCTAAAAAGGCTTTTCTAAACTGCTGGAAATTATTTTTAGATTCAGGTTTACGCACAAATACACACACTAAATAACTGTCATATCACCTGTAACAAAAAAAAAAAACCACCCTTAATGTTTAGAAGTGGTATGGTTTAAAAAAAAAAGCACACACCAAAAAAAGCCTTCTTGTAGAGGAAATTGCATTCGAAACTAAGCTTCTCTGAATATCCAGCATCTGAAGCTTACATCCCTGAAAACATTCAGTCCTTCAAACGGAAGCATTTGACATAAATCATAAAACTATGTATTACACCAGTTTCAACATCTGCCTGGACTTGCATGAAGCAATTAGTTATAATAGCACTTTTTTTATTTAAAGTTATTCAACCAGGACTGATTTTTTTTTTTTTATGACGTATTTAATATAATTAAGTCATTTCCAAACATTCTACGTTTGTTCTTAAGCTTTCTAACTAATAAGTCTTTGGTCATCAAATTGTTTTCTTCCACAGTTTTCCCCACACTACAAATACAAGCAGAGTGTATTTATTTTCCCAAGGAAACCTCATACCCAAGTGTATGTGTATGTTTTCCCAAACTCAAAATCCCACATTATGTAAATGGAAACAATAACATCAAAACGTAGGTCTGAATTTTAAAAATACAAACTAATATTGCAGAATAGAGGACTCACAGTAGAAAAACAGGAAAGTAAGAATATCCTAAAAAGTAAACACAGGGAACACAAAGAGACTAAACCATTGCATTTACATGATTTATGTTTGAAATAAACAGTTCAAAATAATACTAGTGGAAAATTGAACACTTTATAATTATCTTGTATAAACGGACATAATAACAGGACACTAGGGAAAAGCAGTCCCCTAAAAGCTTAAATATCTTCCATGGATGTGCAAGATCTCAGCAGACTATAAATGAATCTAAAGGATCAAGAAAGGCAAACTAATTAAGTGTATAAAAATAACAGATAATATCAGACCAGAGAGAACATTGCCTGGCCTTTACAACTCTTTCATACAAATGCTGATCAAATACAGAACACAGACACTCTTCTATATTTTGTAACCCACTAAAGCTGCTTTTCAAAAAGATGCTCCTTTTAGTCAGAACCCAGTATGACTCTGGCTTTAGTGAAGTCAAGGCACTCATTGACTCAGACCAAACCGATGACTGTGCCGTGTCTCTTACACTGAGCCACCACTTCTCAATCTCCATGTTTACTTCACTGAATTCAAAGTTCGTACAAGCCTCAAAGAGTCTGAAAGGGTGTTTTTCGATAACTGCTCCAAACAACAGACCCTCAGCACAGCAGATTCATGCTTGAAGAGCCACACCGAAGCTAGACTAGTGGAGTTAATCTCCTATTAATAAAAGATCATCCTCATGAAGCAACAAAATACAAGGCAGATTATTTTCCTGCAAACAGGCACCCTCTTGAAAAAAACAGATACCATACAGACACTCCAAATGAGGTCAAGAGTGAATGCGCCCGAGTTAAACTAAGCATTAAATCAATCACCTTAAAAGCAGATGAAGGATTTATTTAAAGAAAATAATCTTCCACCCTTGCTCAATCTGTAAACGTGGGTCAGAAACATTTGTCTTTTCAACAAGGAATTAGCAGAAGTTGGCACCTACAAGAAGAGACAGGCACTACCAGCAGAAGGATAACAAGCCTTGGATTTTTGTTATGGAACACAACTTTATGGAAAACTTTGTAGCTTGCCAGTTCAGAGACTGGATGAAATAGAAATGAAGCATTACACTGAAGTTAAGCTTGGCGTGCCCTTAGGACTCCATCAGAAAGCACAGTCTAGAAATTCTGAATCTATTTGAAGAAAAATTGTAAAAGAGAAGTGAAAAGGGTTTTCTTTTCAACTACATCAATTTACTTTGATTTCTCTCATTAATATATCCTTTTAGCTTCCAGTAAAGATTGGGCCACACAACTAGGTCTCTAAAGACAAACTACCAGATTCCATAAATTTCACTTACTTCTTACAGGCATATTAGTGGAGTTAGGCTTCCTCCACTGTAATACTGCACAACAAACATCAAATCCTTCTGTTAACTGTTCCTCTGCCTCCAGCCCACCCGCAGCTGGAATGAAAGTCCTGTGCATGTGTCAGAAAGTGGAGTGTGTTCCCTCCTCCAGCTGAGGGTCTGATGATTATACCCACTACCCGCACGACCACTGTTTATTTGCATATTTTAAGAAATTATATTCACCATGTAACTTCATGACCAGCAAAAGCAGGAATGATTAGCATAATGATACATGTAAGAAACATACTCTGTGTACTTCGTTAGGCTTAAACTAACCACAACTGTAATCACATTTGCAATGTGCTTGTGCAACGATGTGAGAGCCACAAGAAGGCTGTATGCTCTCAGCTGTGGTGGCAGCAGTTTATGCACTCATAAAATCCTGTGGTCTTCCACTGTAAATTAAAGACCAGATCACAACTGTACCGGTGTATGATTTAAAAGGCAAAATTGTTATTGTTATCCTCACTGATTAAACAATAACATAGATGGTTTGTCATCAGTATTAAAGATCAAAGTACAGTTTCAAGAGCAAGAGTATTGCTTGATTTGGACTCCTGTCCAAATAAAGCAACACTGCACCTCTAAAATATGAGTTATTCATATCTTGTGTGACTTCTTCCATGACTACACGAATAGGAAGAATTACCAATTAGTCTAGAGGGGCTGAAAAAGCTTTAGAGAAGCAGCTGCAATATCGATGAGCGAGTTCTTAAGAAGTTAATAGACCTTCACTATTTGTAACAGTACCTGGAGAAGCTGCACACAGTCATTCCTTCAGACTCAGTTTGTGCATCCTACTAGTTACACAAAAAGCACAGTATGTAGCATATGATGTATCAGAAGATGACTCAGGTGGACCTAAGTAAGGAGACAATTAGCACACAAAGAAATACAAATGGAAAAACGGACACTAAGGAAAAGATGGATTCTAGGATCCAGAAGAGAAGCATGATTTATGTATACATTTGTGGTTTTGTAGCACAAAGAAGGTAAGATAACGCACAAAGACTTCTTTACAAAAAAGCATTTTTCTTTTTATGCCCCTCCACTGGTCACGGCTCTCATGACATAGGCTACATCCACCCATAGAAAAGACAAGGTCCAGAAAGTTTCCTGAAGTGACAGTTTTCTTCATACAGACTTGCTTCGCACTCTTCAGAAAAAAATACTCCAGAAATCTAATACTTCACCAGAAGGAGGAAGGTCTTAACATCCAGATTTGTAAAATATAGAAAAGAAATTAACACACCAGGGATCCAAGCAAGTCTCTATCATCAAATAACCAAGCCATAGGCCTCCATAAATCATTTAACAGTAGTATTTAATACTGTGTCCCAATACAGCTGAAAGATATTCAAAGCTAAATTATGAAATCATACTATAATTCAAAAAAAGCAGTAACTGCAAAGAGAATGCAATTACTCAGCTGCATTAGGATACCATTTGCATAGAAAACAAAACTGCATGTCTCCTGTATACAGCATGTATTTCCTTCCTTAAATTGAAGCAGAAGAGAGACAAGCCCCATCAAAACATCTCTTTCAGCTTTGAACAGTCCCAAAAACAATTATGAGGCAGCTGGAGAGGAAACCACAACAGCTCTCTCCATCAGCACATAAGGTGTAGCTTTGCACTTGACTACAGGAGGTTGAGGGAGATGGGACAGCGCAGGCACTGTTTATCTGCTCAGAGAGCACAGGGCACGCAACAGCACTAGGAACGACACCAGGGGTTGGGAAAACATGAAGGTTACACACGTCCGTTGCAAACAGCGCAGTAAAAGGCAGGAGGATGTTCGTGTCACAAGCGATAACACAAAATTCCATGCGCACCGTGCAGTAATAGAGCTGCTCTCGAAGGCTGAGGTGTTGAACACATAGCTCAGTGGACAGGAGCACACTCAGGAGCACACCCATATCTCCCGCACGTACACACAGCACTCTCCCTTTTCGCTGCAGGCACAGGGAAAGGAAAACCCACACCGGGTAAAAGCGGGGGTCCTCACAGCCGGCCCTCGCCCCCAGCCCGGAGGGGGAGATGCTGGCACAGCGGAGCCCACGGGACAGCCCACCCGAACCAGCCTGGACACAGGAGCCGGGGCGAGTGGCAAAGCAAGAGAAGAGGGAAAGAGAGGGACAACTCCACGGCTGCCTGGCCGGGGAGGTTACAGCAAGGGGGTCCGGCGGCAGCGCGCCCTCCGGGGCACGGCAGTGACAGGTCAGGGAGGCAGCCGGGAGGGCCGGGGCGGTGCGGGGGCGGTGTCGCCTACCGTGTACTCCCGCACTTGGCTGTGGAAGTTCTGCTCGCGGATCGTCACCTCGTCCGCTTCCATCCTTCATAGTCCCGCGGCCCCCGCGCGCAATGGCGGCCGCCGCCGCCGCGCCTGCTC
>NW_015090864.1:8488258-8488583 GCF_001431845.1 Calidris pugnax
GGAGGAGGAGGAGGAGGAGGAGGAGGAGGAGAAGGAGGAAGGGCGGGCAGCACCGCCTCAACTCCCCCTGCTGCGTCACCACGCAGCGTCCCCGCGCACACCAGGGCCCCGCCCCCAACCGCCCGGGGGAGAGGCGGGGCTAAGGGGCAGGAGGCGTGGTCAACCCGCCCCGAGGCGGGGGAGGAGCACGGGGCGGGGCTTACCTTTAAGTGAAGGGAGCGCGAACCAATGAGCGGGGGCGTGACGAGCGGGAAGGCGGGAGTTCGGCTGGAGGGGGCGTGGCCGCGGCGGGGGCAGGCCAGGCCGGGGCCGGCTGAGCTCCTGT
>NW_015090864.1:8488593-8532176 GCF_001431845.1 Calidris pugnax
AGGCCGGGTCCGGCTGAGCTCCTGTGGATGCAGCAGAATTTGAAAGATCGTACTTAAAAGTGACATTAAAACTTGTGTTCCACTTGACTGGAGCAGCTTTGTGCCAGTGCTGTGCTGCAGTTCGAAGGCCCGATCCTCCCGGCTGCTCCCCGATCCCTCCACACACTGGCAATTGTCTTTGTTCCTCAGTATGCAAGTAGTTCAACTGCCTAAATATGCACCAAAAAACTAGTAATCTAGGACACACGATACATTATAGATGGTGATATAGCAAACACTTACTTCTATCTGAATACGTAACATTATTCCAAGGGAGTTTCAAAAATAAGGATCATCACTTGCTGCCTGTTGGCTCCTATTGATCCATTATACATGAATCCATGCAATTATAATTCCGATTATATGCACTTCCCAGTCTCTGGCCCATTTTCTTGGTTAAAAGCAGTTGGTGGAGTATTTATTGAATTCTAGGGTTAGAAAAGTCCTCCTTGACTGTATTTCTCACAGTTCTGAATGGCTGCAGAACTTCAGCACAGCCATGGTTTCACCCTCATTCTTCCATTCTTTGGAAGACACAGATGAGGCACTTGTGGCCAGAATCGCACCATGGGGGCGAGAGGCCAGAAATACCCCCACCCTCCGTCCTCCTGAAGCCCACTGCTTGGGAGGGAGACTTCCCAGGCATTCTCTGGGCCGTAGGAACAGGAGAGGACAGCTAAAAGCAGACCTGAAGGAGCAGAGAGATGCTTCTCGGGAAAAGCTGTCCTACCTACAGCGCTCCCCATGCAGCACTAGGTTGTGTCTGATGGACAACATTATTACTTGGCTGGTTCTTTTTCTTCAATTATTCCTACTTCTCTTCACAGAATCACATGGGGTTGGAAGGGACCTCTGGAGATCATCTAGCCTAACCCCCCTGCCAGAGCAGGTCTACCTATAGCAGGTTGCACAGGAACTTGTCCAGGCGGGTCTGGAATGTCTCCAGAGGAGGAGACTCCACCACCTCTCTGGGCAGCCTGTTCCAGGGCTCTGCCACCCTCAAAGTAAAGAAGTTCCTCCTCATGTTTAGGTGGAACTTCTTATATTCAAGTTTGTGCCCATTTCCTCTTGTCCTATCCCTGGGCACCACTGAAAAAAAGACTGGCCCCATCCTCTTGACACCCACCTTTTAAGTATTTATAAGCATTGATCAGATGTCCCCTCAGCCTTCTCTTCTCCAGACTAAAAAGACCCAAGTCCCTCAGCCTTTCCTCATAAGGGAGATGGCTCCAAGCCCCTAATCATCTTCGTAGCCCTTCACTGTACCCTCTCCAGCAGTTGGAGAATATCCCAACATTCAACTACCTTTTCATCTTGGGGTGCTGAAAGCAGTGAAAGTCTCTGTAGCTGCCAAGAGGAACTGTAGGTGAGACTTTGGCTTGTGCAAGAAACTACTGCTGCCCCCCTCTCTGGACTTGGTCCAGGGGGAACAGTATCACTGAAGCCGAGGTCTATAGGTAGAAGTAATATCTTATATTGTAACAACTGGAAAAAGAAGACAGCTGTTTGGGATGCAAGAACCTGTCCCAGAGAAATCAAATTCTCTCAGAGTTGCCGACAGAAATTACATCTCAAAGAGAAGCACTCTTCTTACAACGTGTCACACAATGTTTGTACAGAACAGATTCCCACCTTTTGTCATCCTATCCAAAGACTTATGCAATAAACTGTAATGGTATTATAACCAGGGCGTGAGGAACAAAGAGCGTTGTAGCCGGAACAAACCAGAGCTAAGAACTGGGGAGACCAGAAGGTCCAGTCAAGGGGGAAAAATGGGAACAATCAGAGATTAGGCCAGCAACCAGTATGTTAAAAAACGCATACTGATACAAAGGAGGAACGTGGCTGGAGTTCAGGCCTCAGGCAAGCAGCAAGTTGATCCAGGCAGCAGGGATGACCCACAAGAAGCAGATGAAAGCGTGAGGCAGTTTGAGGAAGAAGAGACAGCAAAAGCCGTAGTTCTGAATCCAGAGAAGGAGCTCAGTTTAGGGCAGGGCAGGCTGCAGGCTCTCAGGGAATCTCTCCCCTAAATACCAACACCCGCTGCCAGTTGGTTTGGAATCTGGGCCTGAGCTGAGATCTAGTTCCTGAGCTACTTGGGAAATGATCCACCCACTGCTGAGGAGCAGCTCATTGAGCCTGAAACTAGGCTTACTTCATAAGGAGAGTTGTATCTAGTGCCACGGATTTCATACATTTCTAACCTTACCTGCAGACATAGCAAACGCTGCTCTGAAATAGAAGGTTGTAAGGAAAATGTGCTGGATTTTTGTAGCTGTTATAGAAATAAAGTTTAAAGTTTAGCAGAATTGAACCTTCCTCTTCTACTTGAGCTGTCTGTTTTCTTTTTAATAGGTGGAATTTGAAATATGCCTGAGGAGTAGATACAGATTTTGTCTCACACTATGGACTGGCAAGTTCTTTCTTCCATTTCTAGCAGATGAATCATCAGAAACGTGATACACATTTATACTTGCTAAGAAGACAGGAAAAAAAAATAGCTTAGGTCCTTTCTTGGGCAGAAGTTCTTGCTCAGTTCCAAGGTGTCTACACCACGAAGGAAGGTCATGGTCCACCACAGCAAAATCTATTTATATTGAAGGAAATGAAGTCTAAAGTAGGCAGCTGTTGCAAACTGACGAGAAGGCTGCCTGATCAACCTATTGATTTTTGACAGGAGTGCAAAAGTAGTATTTTGAAGCATACCAAAAGAAAAACCTCAAAAATTAAGCCTGAGGTACCTTGCACCAGAGAGTGGTTAAAAGACCTCTAGATGTTCTTCCTCCATACTGCAGGCATAAAAAAGATAGTGCTATAGGGACTGTAATTCTTAGGACTTCCTCGGTGAGCTTGGTCTAGGTTTAAAAGTTGAGTGGATTTAATAGGTTTTGCTCTGTTTATTTTTTTTCAGACTAGTTTTAAATCAACAGTTTTTCAGCTTCAGGATAACCCAATAAGTGTCTGGTATCCTAAATCCCCAAGGAGGGTTTTATGTGCACTGGGTTAATTCCAGGATTCTCCAGAAAAAATGTTGAGCTATTCAAGCTAATAAAGTTAGTTGAATTGGCTAAATTTGAAGTTGCTAAAGTTGGAACGGTTTCACTGGGAAGGTTCTCACAGATTTTGTCAATGGATTCTAGATCACCCTCTTTAACTGTAAAAGCAAAATTGGCACCATGCCTTTAAATCTAAATTTATCTAGCAGCATTTAAATAGGTGATGGCTTCTTTGCCAGTCATCATTCAGCCAAATGCAGCTTGGACTAAACAGAAAATAGGAAGTTATTCCCTCAGCTAATATGACTGCTTACATGATTACATGCAAGATATCGACTTAGAATTGGCCAGATTGAAGCCTGAAGCCACATTTGGTATGATGCTGAGAGTGACCATCGACTTTAAGGAGAACTTAGGGTACACACACACCACAGATGATACTCAGCACTTTACATACTCAAAAGCCAATTATGGAACACAAAAAGAAAGATTGGAAAGGTAAAATAATTTGATTGCTGTATAAAAGAAATGTTACTCTATCATAATTATATATATAACGGATGAGCATTTCAATGTCTAATATTTTGTAAGCTAAAGCATAGTAAGAATTGCACTATAGCTTGAGAAAGCCAGATCAATCAGTCTTGGATCTCGATTCAACTTGAAATTGCTGACTGGCATTTCATTTCTATTCATACCTTCTTTTTATTTTCTACTTGTTTGCTTTTTTAAAACAAAAAAAACCATGATTTTTTTTGTTCCAAATACTTCCAGCCTGTATCTTTGTTGTGTCAACCCAGTAACACTAACTCTCCAGCTAAATGCTATATTATGGCATAATATACTTTTTTTTTTTAAAGAGCCAAGTGAAAGAAATTTAAATTAAAAATGAAAATTTTGGCACAAAAAAAATTATATAAACTAGTTCAGTATAGACGTACAGAGGTATATGCTGGATTTTATATATCTATTCATAAATACATTGATGAATCTATACCCCCAAAAACAGAAGAAAAAAATGCATCATCAATGGAATAGAGTTTTGAATAAGCTTTTGAAATGTACATTTGAGTAAAAAATCTCCACTACTTTTAAGTTTGAGCATGGTCCATTTGTAAAAAGTTCAGGGAGTTCAATAACCAAGGAACTGGATTCAGTGATGAATAAAGCTCCTTCTGGTCCTTAGGTTTGCTTCACTGATAGAAGCCTAGAATCAGAAGACCTCTTCAGAGTTTATAGTCAGAGGCATAAACTCTGCAGGAGTTTGGTGTTGTTAGGTAAAGGAAGCATAAATCATGCCATGAAGCTAGAACAGTTTGAGTTCCATATCTAGGCAGCATGAAGTGACTGAAAGCTCATTTTGCTTCCATTCATTCATCTTTACTGTGTCTTTCATGTCCCACTCTGAGGATTCAAAACACTGCTCAAAGCAAAACAAACCAAACAAACAAACCAAAACAAAACAAAACCACAACAACCAAAAAATAACCACCCCACCACATTGCAGCTTAAACTTGGTTAGGAATGAGATAAAAGGAAATATTTAAGAGTATGTGGCTGAGTATAAAAGTCAAAGTTCACTTGCTCTATGAATATGAACAACCCCAGGGACATCTGCTCCGTGCTGTCTACCCATGGCTGATTCTTCAAGTAGATATTTATTGGTGGAACTCCTAAACTCCTGCCAGGTTTAATACTATTACAGAGTTGAAGGATCAAAAACCAAACCAAACCAACCAACCAACAAAAAAAAAAACAAACCAAACAAAACAAAACAGAAAAAACCTAACCCTACAACAAAAAAAAAAAGCCTCACTTTTACCGTGTCTGTCTGGAGCCCAGAAATTAGTATTTGATTCAATCAGCCTCTGAAAGCTGTTCAGTTAGAGTGAATGGATCAAACAGTGAAAACTCATTACTTCTCTTTATAGTGTGTTCAATATTTAATTACCATCTGTATTAAAAATCATGCCTTATTTCTGATTTGAATTTTACTGCTTTCAGTTTCTGTGGTTCTTGTACTATTCTTCCCAGCTACAGCTAAGAACTTTAATATTTCTGGCTAATCACAATTCACCTCGAAATCTTCTTTTCAGTCAGTTAAAAAGATTTACTCAAAGTAAATCTACTCTTTAAAGATTTATCTTAACCATAAACTATTTTTTTTTTATTTCTTCCCTGAATTCTCTCCAAACATTCAGCATAGTTATTAAAACACAGGCAAAAGAACTGAAAGCAGTATTCTAGGCTCAGGTTAGGCAGTTCTATGAACAAATGTAAAATCACCAGCTTATTTTATGCTCTCTATTACTGACTTTTTAATCATTACAGAGGAAAACAGCACACAGCTTCAGAGGTGAAAAACATGATTACTTCCCAGAAGCAAATGGGATGTGTAATTGAAGAAACTTGTGTCTGCTCCTATCTTCCTGCTATCAGAGGTCTGTTGGTCGGTAAAAGGCTTCCTGGTGGCAAACCTAAAGTAAGATTAATGGCTCTTTATTTTTGTTTTGGGTTGTCAGGTCCACTTATTAGTTTATGAATAGTAAAGCCAGTTTTAAGGACATTTTAATCCAAATGCTAAAGCAATTTTTTCCTTCAGGCAGAAAACAGTGGCTACCTCTGAACTTTTCTCATATCAGTCAGCAGCCATCCATAAGTTCTATTCTGAATCATTGTTCTCCAGATACAGCCCCGGTTCTGTAGATAGGACCTAGATTCCTTGTTCCTGATGCATCCATGGACATTCATGGAATTCAAGCCTCTTTTGTTTTCTGCTTCCCAAATATTTCAGATTGCTCTGTATGATTAGCTCATCTTTGTAATTCACCACTGTTATTTCCAGTATTTGCCAACTTTTTTGTGCCATCTGCCAGTACTATTAGCAGTGGTTTGTCAACCAGAATAAATACATCCTTTAAAAAATATATTAATAATTTCCCAGTTTTTTTATCCATATCAATTTTTCTTATAATTTTTCTCATCTTTGGGAACTTGCTGAGTACATAGAATACTTATTTTGCTGGTTGCGAGTATTATGTTTGCCCATAGAGAGTATGAGCTTGCCAATATCATGGGTTGGTTCCATGGCAACATCACAATGAGATTCAAAAGAGTTATTTGAGAGTGAAGCCAATATTTTTTGTGTTAGGAAATAATCATTAGAAGCTTTAATGTTGTCTTACCACTGGTTGAATAATAGCACCAGCACGTCTCTGAAACCAGCATCACACATACTTTTCTTGTTCTTACAGAAGAGATGCTTTTTTCACTGCAGTGCTTTTTCTTTGGTCTATGTTTAGTTTCTATCCTTGAAGTGCTTACACAGCACCATTTAAACTGACTCCAGCCCCTGCTCCACTTTGGTTTGTTGCATATGTAGCACTATGGCATTACATCTCTACAACACGCTGCACAGGCTACGGAGTCTCACCCATCACCAAGTCTGTGCTTTCTCTGTGAGTTTTGCTGAGTGTTTACATTTCATTGTTTCTCTATCCTTTTTGAATATTCTCTTTTGATTTGTGGGCCACTCAACATCTTTCATTAGACATCTTAGTCTGCCAATTTGCTATTGATTCTAAAACACGCGACCATGCATTAGCTATATTATAAATGATGAAAATGCAAATATTCACCCATATTAATAGTTCCTGACTACTTAACATGGCTGTACTCACTGTCCTTTAAAAAAATATGAATTCCTTAATCTACTGGACCATCTGTGCTCATTCTAAACTACCCTCAAGTTATTTTTTGTTAGCTATGTGGTTTTGAGAAATGAAACTTCACAATTTTTGGAGCAGATAGGTTGCAGTGCCAAATTCTCAAACAATAAAAAAACATTTTTGGTATTAGTTAAATAATTTTATTTTTCTCTCTTAAATTCAGTATCTGACTCATCATGACTAAGATGACTGTACTGTTAAATACCATATGGAAGGTATTTCAAAAATCTATCCAGTATTAAACCAGAACCGTTTTTTAGTCTAGTTGACAAAATCACATTGTATAAATTTAGTCTTTGAAAGTAAGCCATGCACCTTTTATGAAGGACTTTTATCCAAAATGCTAGAAATTTTAAAGGAAATAAATCATCTTAATTTCTAAAATTAATAGGTGCAAGATTTATTCTTAAATCATGGATACTCCTTTCTAATTAAATTCAAATGTGTTTAATGCATCTCAGGAGTGTTAAGATAATAAGTAGTCCTTTTCTGGAACTTAACATCCTCGATCCCTGTCAATAATTATATTGGGTGACTAATAAAATATGATGCCAGGCATTTTTTAAATCTTTATCTTCCTCCTCTGTCTCATTAGCAAAATGAATAGGTTTGCTCCACAGGCACCACCTAATCTGAAGAATTCAATGTTGTTCAAGGACACTGCAAATAAATTTCAGCAGGTATCCCTTCATGCAACAGTCACATATAAAATGCACTTTTACAATATCTGCATTTGTCATGACAAAGTTTCTCTTTGCTGTATAAGCTTCCTGCTAGCATCAAAGGCTGGAGGGCCAAAAATGGCCACTACAATGGTCAAGTCTCATCTCCTGACCAGTTATCCCATCAAAGACTACACTCTAAGAAGAGCTCTAATGGTCAGAATTTAATCCACAGAACACATAGCCCTCATCCATTCCACCAGCAGTATATGAGAAAACGCTGACATCATGAGAATAGATTATTTTATAACATAAAACTATATTTATTTTCAGAAACTGGACTCAAATCTAGCAGGCTTTTTAAGAAAAATCATTCCAGTAATGTGAAATTAGCTAATTTGTTCTTGAGAGTTTATCGTCCTTTCTCAAGTAGATATTACATGAGAGCAATTACACCTCCAAGTAACAAAAACAGGATCCTCAACCCCTGAAATGATATACAGTCCTCTGGCCCTCATATATAAGAAAAAGCCATTTCTAGTGAGTTCAGAAATTTGGGAATATCTAAGTATTTGAGTGGAGGGCTCCAGAGATTTTATACTGTGTTGAAGGTGAGAGGTTAAAAGAAGGAATAGATTGTGATTGATCTGACTCTTTGAAGTATTTTTATCTTCCTAATTTTAGGTCCTATAAGATTCATACATTAGATTCAAATTATACCCACCCTCCCAGTGATTGCAACTGCAGAGATATCCCATGCTAAATGTTCCATATATGCCTATGCTACAAGGCAGATAGATGATATTTGACCATATTTTACATGTAGTATGGCACATAGAATCACTTAAAAAATGACTGAAAAAAACACAAGAGAAAATATCTCCTAAAGGTCAGCCCTTCTTCATGAAGCCAGCCCAAGCTAGGCAGACACTTATCACACACTCAAAGACACAGTTCTATCTTCCTGCGTTCCTTGGGACCTGGAATCTCTCAAAATATATTCAGACTAAGAACAAGCAGAGACTGTGCTCAGCCTGTTCCCCGGGGGCAGGCTGTCGGGGCCCTGAATGTCCTAATAGGCCCCTGACCATCTCCACCAGGAACCTCCACCTATGCCACATCTACCCACTGACCTCTGGGTAGGTGGCAGAAGTTAGCCACATCCAACTAAAAATCCTCGCACCCTGTCTGGTCCCCAGTGAAGGTGCTGGGGAACAGGAATTACTCTGGGTATGGGGGTCTTGCAGAAGTCTTCAGGGCTCCATGACTTCAGGGCTCTGATCTGCCTCTGTGACGGGGCTTAGTAACCACCAGGATTCTCAAGTTAACCTGGAGCTGTGGGCAACCCTGTGGGAAAGTTCCTGTGCATACATCTCTATAGGTACTGTAATTCTAAATGAGGGACATGCCAGCCTACATTCTCATTTTAAGAGAGTCCAGTATCCCAGTTTAAGACTAGTTGTGTATGGGCATCACTCAGCTTCTACAATGTCCTGGCTTATCCCTTTTCTCTGATGTCATAAAGCTGAGGATGCCACTACCTAGGTTAGAAATGTTGCAGATGCTCTCTCTGCTCCACCTTCTGCCTGGATTGTCCAGTCAAATAGCATTGATACCTGAAAGCCTCTTAACAGAATGATATCTGAGGCTGCTTCCTAGATTGGGGGATTCATAGAGGCACCTGAATCCAGGATAGGGCAGCTATAGAAGCAGAATTGTGCTTCTGCATGCACGATCCTCATAAAGGATTTATGAGTCAAGAAATAACTATAGAACATAATTTTCAGATAGTTCTTCCTGTCTTATGTTACGGAACAAGAAATACTTATACACAATGTCAGTGGGAGAGGTTCATTGCATTTTTTTGGAAGAACTTGTTTAAAGATTCACTCATACAATAGATTTTAAAGCATACATTTTCAAATCATTAAATGAATTTATGTATTGTATGCATACTTATACGTAATGTGTGTCTGTGTATTTATTATCTATTTATATGTGTGTGTGCTTATTTTTAATTATATTTAAAGTTCTCTGAAAAATATAGGTACCCTGCAGCAGTATTAAAATAAGCTGGTGCAGAAGACAGCATTGCATACTGTCCTCTATTTCTTTACAAGAGCCAGAATGTACTAATTTGTATGCTGAATCAATTTGAATCAAAATACTGGTATCACCTTTTCTTTTTTGACAAAATCACTGTCTATTGTCACTTTTCTGAAAACAGCATTCTTGCCTTTATAAAGAAGCAGCAGCTTATAGTATTCTTTCACATGAGTTTGTATGACTATGTATATGAAAGAAATAAAAAAATAGTTTAATTAGTGTTGAAGTGTCTCTTTGGTATATCATTTTATTATGCAGTTTATATTTTATTTACTTAAGAAAAGCATTGAAGCCTGTACCCCAAATAAACACTTTATTTTAACATGGAGAAAATATTTAAATGGCTGTTTGATTAAAATACAAACGCAAATAAGTTTAAGTATTATAAGCTGAAAAAATATGATTATATACAAATCTGAAATAGACGCAAACCAAAGCATTATCTTAGTTACCTTCCTGTTAGATGCACTGCTGTATACACAAAGCCATGGGCTCCAAATCAATGTCTTCACTGAAGCTACACTCTGAGGAAAAAAAAAAAGTTTTGACTACGCAAAATTATAATAAGAACTTCACAATGTGACCTATAGTTTTTACTGAAATAAATTAATGGATGGCATGCAGATGCCAAGTTTAAACAGAGTAATAACAAAACATTAGTAAGCACTTTTAATGTAATTAAATTTTTGATGTATTACCATTTTTAGTGTGTAATTATTTTTGAAGGAACTGGAGAGTAATACTGGATCACACCCTTATTCAACTTAGTTACTAAAGAATAAAATGCAACAATGTTTTTAAATTCTATTGCAGAATAATAGTGTATTGTCCATTACACGTAATGATGGCAAGGTTTTTCTCGTCTAATAATCACTCATCGTGATTACCTAATAAAAGGACAATCCTTGGTACTATAAGAACCTATGGTCAGTCCAGAATGTAAGCAAGCATTGAAATGTGCTATATAAAGCATCTCAGCTTGCAAGTGACCTTGAATCTCTGTATCCTTATTGCTGGAGGCTGGGATTGTTCCATGGCTACATTCCCAGTCTGCATCAAGGGGCTGCTGGTAACATCAATCTTAAGCACTGGTCTTTAAAACCATTTTTTATGTTGGCCTTGAACAGGTCTAATAATTTCGCTTAATCACCTCTGTTTCTACACAAAAACTGGGATCTAGGCTGACTTCTAATTTTTCATTCTTGTGAAATGCAGCCACAGGCTTTCTTTCTGTCTGCCATCAAATATCTGGAATCACAATTAGATAAAATATGTCGGATGCCCTGTGACACCCAATCATCTTTATTGTATAGAAGTTCACTTTCAGCTTAGAGTAGAAGAAATTCCATTTGACTCAGAGGTCAGTACTTGGGAAGAAAAATGAGGTGTGGTCATTTGCATATTCGAATATGCAAATTGGATGCATCCAATTTGCGTTATTCGTCTCCTAATGAGAATGACCTTTTCTGCTGATGGGAAAAAGCAATTGAATTTGAGCACTTGAAAATTATGGAAAAATAAGACATTCCAAACCTCTAACAAAACAGATTAACTGCTTGCTTCTGTGAACACAAAAATAATCAAGGTCATATTGAACCCTAAATCCCAGTGCTCTTTCATCTTTAGGGACACCCAGGTTAGGTTATAATGAATTTTGCTCAATTTTGCTGCTCAGATGTATCTCTAATAACACTTCTTGCCTAGTACCCTTCTTCTTCACTATCCTTTACAAAGAACATCTTAACAGCTCTCCCACCACTAATGTGGGTGAGGTTAACACTGTAACATCTTTATAATTATTTACATAACAAAATTCAAAGGTTCAAAAATTCTAAGATTTAGTGACTTGCCCAAGGCTACAAAGAGGATGTTACTATGTCAGGACTGGAATTCAGTTATATCTGGTCTTTGGTCCTGTGTACAAACACATTAGATCAAGTTTCTTTCAATACTGAAATTGAAATGGAAGGAAGCCCGATCAATTTACAAAGCAGCACCAGGATCACATAGCATGTGGTGTTCTACTTCTGTGAATGCCAGAGAAGCAAACGAGTCTGTAGCATCTGTAGACAGGTAACATCATCAGTATTGCCACTATACATTTAATTATCCTCTCTACTGAAAAAAAAGAAATTAAATACATATATGGTCAAATTGCTGATATGCTTCTCTTCCCTTCAAGTTTACTCTTTCGACTGCAAACCTCAAAACCAAGGAGTAATATCACTGCATAGGTAACCGGTCCTAGAACTGGAACCACTAACATGTAGGACCCAGGATTAATTAGAGCTAAGAATTCAAACAAACATCTTGGCACAGCTTATAAGCAAGGGCACAGTCACTTATTCTTCTTATTTCTCTTTCATTATGGTGCTGCAGGAGGCCCCCATCAGGGATCAGCGCCCCATATTGTGAGGATTTATTTAAACACTTAATGAAAATATGGTACCTGCAGTTAAGAATTTACAACTGCAATTATAAGATGAAGAATAAAACTGTCTCTTCAGTTGATTTCTGTAATCATAATGTTCTAAATGATACTAACACATACCTCATTTTAAGTATGTGTTTTCCCATGACTATGTACAGGAATGACCTGCAATATGCTTAACTCCACCACTCCGAAAGTGCATCCAAACAAATGTGGATTGTCCTAAAAATAGATATCGTCCCTTTGCCACCAGTAAGCAACCAGGAAATTTCCACTAAGAAAAAGAAAACCAGAACCAGCCGGCTCCCTAGGTATATACATACATATCCAGTTGTGTAGGGATTTGTTCTTAATGTCAGCTTACTTGTTAGTATGCTGGTTTTTGGCAAAATTACTCAGGAGAGCAAAAAAGACAAACCCTTTAATGATAAACAATGTAATTATACAAAAAAAAAAGAGAGGCTTTTGTAATTGTTCCTGTTTTCACCTGTGTTTCAAAACCCATTTTACATTGGGCACAGGTGCAAATGCTTACAGATTGGGCAACAGAAGGACCAGCTGTAGTTGTTAGAGTAATGAATCCTGCTTTAGAGCAGCATGGGAAATAACTGCCCTACCAGCAGGCTACCCTCACACAATAATTTTTGTAATCTGCTAATGGTGTAGTTTCATAACTGATTTAGGGTGATCTTGGTCTGCGCTGTCATTGGAAGGAGCAGTTCTCTTCCTTTTCCCATTACTAAGTGTCTCTTTTCTGTAGCTGAATCAGAAAATTAATCCTGCCCAATTGAAAAGCTAATTAGTTTTGTTTGGAGCAAACCTTGGATTTGGTGGGTTGTGCCACAAATCCTGGTGTCCATATGAAGAAGGATGAGGAAATGCATTATCTGGACAAGTGTATGGCAGGTTGAGGTTGTCTTAAAGTAGCCACAAAAACACAGTTTTGAAAGACAGTGATTGCCTGTGAAAGGTGTAGGAGTAGATTGGGGTGGTTTCTAGTGTCAGACACATACCAGGCACAAACTGTGTAAACATGCAGTTATCCAAGCTCATGTGCGTATGGTTTTGTTTCCCTGCCTTTACATACGTGCCATCTAACGAGGTACCTACAATGCAGCTGCCTGCATCTAAACTGGTCGTGCAAGGCTTCCTTTTAAATCGGCGGAGGTCTAACCATCAGGTTAGCAGAGTCTAAGGCACTGTCCACCGCGTCCCAAAGCAGCAGCCTAAAATGGATTAGATAAGCTTTTTCTCTAAAAGTGACTTTTTCTTCATTTGACGATAAACAGAGAGCAGGGCGACGGGCTCTGCTGTAGGTGTCCCTCTAAAGTGAGGGAGAACTCCTCTACCTTGTCTGTCAGGGTGAAATCAGTGTTGCTGTTTCAAAGTACTCTGAGAGAAGGATCTCTAACTAGAGATGTGGTATGCACAGTCCGCTGCCGCACTCTGCTTAGGGTCAGGTAAGCAGAGTTCCTGAATGGGAACTGTGTATTAAATTAACACTGTATTACAAACAATAACGTAATGCATTATAGGAACTGAGATTTAGATGTGGAGTGGCAACTAACACGTGTAAACTGATATCGTTACCGTTTAAGTTACCAGGTCCAAAATTTGCTGTCATCCCAGAAAGACCTCCAAATACTTCACTGTATTTAGCTCAGATACATGCCGTATTTTGCAGGTTTAGCAAAGCCTCAGGAAAAATGAAGTAAGGCTTTTGTTAATAGGTAGGAGCACCCCACTGAGCTAGAAAAAGCAGCTGGAAATTAATTGTCCCTGAAATCAATTACCTTACACCATGGAAAAAAAGACAGCGTTAGCAGTGGGATGAACAGTGATGCTGCACACTAGTACTGCTGCAATTGTCCTGTGTTGGAGGCTTGATACTTATTCTTGCCGGTGTTTTCACTTTTTATAGATAAATAAACAGGTAAAAGGTGATTTTAACAAAGTGTCTGTTAATTTTAGGAGATTTGTTTATTGAATTCAAGCCTTTGTAGGTATTCTGGAGTGTCACTCCTACTTCCAAGTATTCTTTTTTGTAAAGTTGCCTTGTCAGAATTAAAGAAATAGCTAATAAAAATAAAGCCTGATCTTCAGGGAACAGAATTACAATTGGTATGTTAAAGCTAAGCAATTTACAACAATGGAGAAAGAACAGAGGGAAAAGGAAATGTCCCTTGTTAAATATTTACCTTTTTTTGATGAAAACTGCCATACAAATGACAATATAATAGAAGTGTTCCTTAGGTAAGGTCAGCATTCAACATAGAGGTAAGTCTCCCATAGAGACTTACATTTCTTGGCACAGAAACTTTGATTATAAAAATTTCATATAGGAAATGCAAAGTGCCATAATGTGGGACTTTGATCAAGGATGCCATCCTGATTTATAATTGTGTTTTTTTAACGGTGATGTGCACAAAGCACTGATTTAAAAGCTCATTTTAGTTGCAACCTACATCTTCCTTTTAATAACAAGAAAGTCATCTGATTACATTTTTTCAGTCATCCTTGTGTCACGTATTAGATAATCTCCTTATAGTTTAAAACTAAAAATGCTAATGGATTGGGGAAATGGGTTTCTGCTTTCATCCAGAATATCTGTCTTTTTTATGCTTGTCTTTTGGATCATTTATCTAAATAATAACCTTTAGAGCCCACTCCTTCCTTCCAATGAACTAAAAGACATTCATGATTGAAGTCAGTGAATACACATCTTCTCCCTACTCTAGTTTTGCCAGCTGAGGTTACCACTTTCAGCTGCTTTTATTTTTGGGGAGGAGAGGGGAAGCTACAGACATCCCCCTGCAATGCCACTCATATGGTTACTTCCTAATATGTCTCAGTCAAAGCAGCCTAATTTAGCTTAAACTAACTAGTTAATAAGTATCACCAGTCAGTACTGACTGAAAGGACATTGATTTCAGTGACAAAAAGAAAGCAATTATACAAAAACCTCATCAAACAGCTTCAGTCAGCACATCTCTCGGGGCAGCCCCAAAAAAGAGACAGTAGTAATCAGCCCCCGCAAGGGAAGGTGCTGTGGGTGGTAACTATGTCAACAGGCAAACCTGGAGATACAGGAGGATGTATCTGAATGGCCTTAGTCTCAGAATGAGGGAAGATAACTCATTTTGTACAAAAGCAGCATGAAGAAGATAAATGACCAGCCCCAGGTCAGGTACAAAGATTGTGGAAATTGTGGGAGTTAAGTGCCAGGACAGAGATTTTTCTAGAGTATTTGTATAGTTGAGTTTTCATCATGCCTGACATTTAAGCTGTGTAAGGACGGAGCTTTCAGAAATCACTTAGCACGTACCCTCTGGGGGAAAAAAAACCAAAAACAAACACCAAACCAAACACAAAACAAAACACCCAAACAAGAGCCTAAGCAACAGGAACACATCTTTAAAATACTAATGTAATCGCTTTCCTCACCTACCATTACCTTCTGAAATAGATGAACCTGAAGCACATTTGAAGAGCCACCAACTTTGTACTGCTTGAGACTTTGGAAAATATTTTCCAGCAGAAAAATATCCTTCCATGGACAATCTTCCCAAGCAGCCCTTCCCTTTCATACAGGACCAAATATCAGTTCTGCTGGTCCCACTGGTGACAACGTCACAGGGGGGAAGCAATACTTCAAGTAGATGGATGCCATGCTAGAGACTCACAGCAGAGTCTTCAAGTAACATGTGCTGTTCTGAGGCTCTTGGTGCTTAGAATAAATTCATTCTGGCACAAAGCTCTTGGTCTGCAGAGTCAAAAAAGGCTTGGGATGTAAAGCGATATTCTTACATCAATCAGGCTGTTTTCTCCATTGATGAGAACAAAGAACGACCCTATAAGGTCAGTTTAAAAGCCTTTCTGGTGCTGCTTTGATATTTCCTGTGGTGATAAATAGCACAATATCCTCAATAGTTGCAAATTACAAAAGAGCAAGAATCTACCTATGTGTATTATGTAGTCACTAAATCACATTTTCATGGCAGGTGGGAGGTGACCAGGAGACAATAGCAGGCAGACAGCTAAAGGAATTGCATTCTGCTCATTCTGCAGAGGGGGGGAAAAAATAATCCATGAATATAATTTAATAGAAAAGGAAATCTGTTAACAAAGATTATCTCAGCAGGAAGCAAAAATTTACTGAAGCAACAATTCTGTATGAACTTTCATTCCCAGTGAATCATGCCATTATGTTCAGTTTCATTCTAAATGTGAAACCTGCCCTTGCAGCTTGTTCTCTGCTGTGGGATCACTGTCAAAACAAAGAACAATCACAAAACATTCCCTCAATTCAGAGTTCCTATTTGGAAAGTGACACCCATATGCAGAGATCTAAATGTGAAGTTTGTAAAATGGAAACTGGATTTCTCCCCTTTTCTGGTATTTAGGCAACACAGGAAAGTTGGAAAAGCAGCTGACGGGAGTTTCTAATTATTCACATTTTAGGTTTTAAGACGACTGTATTTACCTGGTACGTGAAGCCAAATTGGTAAATGTAAAATAATAAACTACCATATTCTAGAATAGCATCTGAAATATTTGTTGTAATGTATTTATTGAGATACGGCACCACTAGATTTGAATGCTGAATTAGTCTATTAAGCAGATTGATATTTCTTTCAGTATTACATTGATGGTTATGTTTTGTCTGAAATATTGCTTTAATTCTTAGAAAGTACTTTTACTTCACGAACAGGTGATAGTAATTCTATTAGTGTATTTTTACAAAAGCAGCACACTCATTTTCACCCAGATTTGGTATGATGGAGTTCAGCAAAATACATGGTTTCCACATTTTGCTTTGTGTCATGAAGAACTGAAGAAGGTAAATATTGACATTTTCTGTCTTTGAAGGTAAATGAAATTTCCCATTATTGGAAAACTCTGTTGCCCTGAATGACAAATTACATGATGAGACAGAAGAAGATGCAAATCTTGGAGTTTTAAAAGCATGTAATATTTTCTCAAATTATATTCAGCTGTATTTATCTAGCATTCTGGCATGCTGCTGGATTACTGTTATCAATAAATCTATAAATAGGATGTGAAATGCATGTGAGCTGTCTGTGCATGAATAAAGAGTGGCCCAGCAATAAATTATAGAATAATATATAGTTTAAAATGTAGCAAAAGGAATGCCTTGACAAATCAATGCAACATATTTTGTCACTGAGGGTGAAAGATTCATTATGCATCAGCCTTGAGAAAGCTGGATTTCTGAAGCATGGGTCATCTAGGACATATGATGTAATGAGAGAATATGAAAACATGTAGAAAGACAAAAATAATCTCCTGAATAATAAAAGCATATTAAATTTTCAGGTAAAATACAAGCCTTGTGTAGTACCTCATTGTTCAACAGAGGTCAGGAGTGCAACACCAAAGAATTAAATAATGAAGCCTGACTTCCTATGGGTTTGGTCCCCACAGGAGATTGAAGAATAACCCTTTTTCTGAAACTGGGTCATGTGTGCTGGCTTTCATTTGTGTTTTCTGGTGTCTGTTGAGGTCTAAGCTCATCTTGTAGCACTTTGTTCCACTGAGAAATTCTTTCCTCCACCCAACCACCTATTTTGATGAAACTTGGGAAAATTCAGGCAACTCCAGGCATCTGCCGGACGTGACTGAAACTGGCACCAGATTTGGAGGTGGTTGGAGGAGAGGACACAGACACGGGGCCAGACACACAAACCCAGCAGGTTGCATAAGCCTATAGTGCAGCAAAGAGACTAAAAATAAGACCCACCAATCGCTTTTCCTGCTGACAGCAGCGAACTGCCGTGGGACATTTAATTCCCTCTGATCACATAAATGACAAGACGAGTTGTCACCTGCTGTGTGCGCCAGGCCAGGCAGAGCCGGGAAAATCCTCTCCCTGTGGCAGGGGCCACCAGTCCCAGCAGCCACATCACCTTGTCCCACACGCTGCTGTGGATGGAAACGCCCCAAAAGAAGTTCGCCCCGAGCAGAGGCCATAGACAAGGACTTTGTCCCTGGCATGCTCAGGAAGAGACACCCGAGCTTGGCAGGGTTGGCAATGGCTTAACGTGGGGGAGTGGGCAGGTGGAGGAGAGGCCAGGGGTGCTGATGTCCCTCAGATCCTGCAGCCTCATGAGGCATTAGCGAGAGCCTCATGCCTCATGGGCATTAGAGCCTTGCGACCGCTATGAGGGACGAATTGTTCCAGTCCCTCCTGCAACATGAGAGACAAGCCTTACATTTTCTTAAATATGTTTTTTAGATATATATAAAAAAGAGAGGATTTCTATGGATTTAACGGCTTTGGTACGGATATCAAGCGAGCTCCATCTCCTCAGAGCTTGACCCGCCTGAGGGGCGGCCCGGCAGCCACCGCCCGGCAGGGGGCGCTGCCGCCCGAAATGGCGGCCGCGGGCCGGAAGAGGAAGGTCGGCTCTTCCCCAAGATGGCGGCGCCCAAGAGCGGCGTGGCTGGGGGAAAGATGAAGCGGCCGGCGGCGGCCCGCGCTCGCCGCGGCGGGAAGCTGGCCAGGCTGCGGCAGTCGGTGCAGGACTTCGTTCAGGCAGCCGGCGACCAGCCGCCGCTGACCACGCTGAAAGACGGGGAGAGGCAGAACCGCCGGAGCCGTCGGGACGCCAGGAAGGAGAAGCGCAGGCTCAAGCGGAGCCGACGCCGACGCCTTCTACGCGGCGAGCCGGTGGAGGACCCCGATATCCCGGCCAAGGCGGCTCCGGCCAAGCCGGCTCCTGCTAAGGCGGCTCCGGCCAAACCGACTGCGGCCAAGCCGGCTCCTGTCGCTCGGCCCAGAGCCCCGACCTCGCCCACCGCCGGGAAGCAGCGGCTGGGGCCGGTACCGCCACCCCGCCCGGCAGCCGCCGCCGCCGCCGCCGCAGCCGCCTCGGCGCGGAAGCGGGCCCTGCTGGAGGCCAACGAGGAGGAGGAGAAGGAGATCCGGCGCCTGGAGCGGCGGCTGGGGCTGGGCAAGCGCCGCAAGAAGCAGGAGGGAACAGAGGTCGAGAGGGTGCCGCAGAGCTTCCTGAGGGACGGGCTGGGCTACGTGCTGGGCGCCCTGGGCACCCGGGCCGGCCTCAGCCAGCTCTGCGAGAGCAGCGACGAGGAGGAGGCCCCGGCGTCCCGGGAGAAGGACCGGCCGGGGCCGGCTGAGGGCCCGCTGGGGCCGCGAGAGGACGACGATGATGATGATGATGATGAAGAGGAGGAGGACGCCTCAGACCCCTCCGAGGGGGATGATGTGGAGGGACAGTGGGAGAGCGAGAGCTCGTCCCCCGAGGACGGCGGGGTGCCTGAGGCCAGCGAGCCCCCGAGCGAGGAGGAGGAAGAGGAGGAGGAGGAGGTAGGGTGTTTGCCTTGGATGAGGCTCATCTGCTTCTCAAGGGACATGCCACCACCTGGACATGAGCGCTCCAGCTAAGAGCAAAGAGAGCTTATGTTAAAATTAGTATCTGTTGCAAACTGATGTTTGGCTTCTGGATGATGGAGTGGCTGAGGGAGCTGGGGTTGTTCAGCATGGGGGAAAGGAGGCTGAAGGGAGACCTTATTGCTTTCTGCAACTACCTGAAAGGAGGTTGTAGCGAGACGGGGGTTGGTCTCTTCTCCCAAGTAACAGGTGATAGGACAAGAGGCAACAGCCTCAAGTTACGGCAGGGGAGGCTTAGATTGGATATTAGGAAATATTTCTTCACTAAAAGGGTTATCAGGCATTGGAACAGGCTGCCCAGGCAAGTGGTGCAATTGCCATCCCTGGAGGTATTAAAAAGATGGGTAGACATGGTGCTTGGGGACGTGGTTTAGTGGTGGGTTTGTCGGTGTTAGGTTTGGTGTCGGACTTGATCTGAAGAGTCCCTTCCAATGGAGACAATTCTCTGATCCCAAAGGTTCTGGCTGTGCTGGGTTGCATAGCACGGGTGGAAGGGAGGAGGCCAAACAGGGCAGTTGGGTCATTTAACCAACACGGCACTAGATTAAACTGTTAGTATACCTGTAGCTTATAAAGCCTGGATAAAATACCTAGGATGTCAGGTTTTAATAACAATAGCTTAAAGAAAGTTTCCTGTAAAGGGAAGAGATTTTTTTGCTGCTGTCAAGTTGGTCGCAAGTGGCAACTTGTTGCATACGTCTTTTCTGTGTGAAGTTATTCCTTTGACATTGGTTGTTAGATGGTAAAATATGAACTAAAATTTTGGTATATTAATCTTAAATAGAAACATATTTGTGTTCAATTATTTAAAACACTAGTCTCATTTGGTATATTATTTTATTGTTTTCCTGCTAAGAGTCATAATCACAGTGCTACGAAATATGTTCCCCCTCAAGTAAGGAAAGTTCAGGAGACAGTAGATGACAAGAAAAGAGAAGAATTGGGAAGACTGAAGAAAATGGTGAATGGCCTCATTAATAGGTAATGTAATAAGGAAAGTCATTAATCTTTCTGGTTCAATGTGACAGTGTTCATCAGTCAAATAAAAGTGGCAAAGATGTGACTTTTCTCTTCACAAACTGATTTTAAGTTGGCAATCATGTCTGCTATCCTTAATAATAATTGTCTTTGTTGATATAAATTCGTCAAAGTTGGTCGTTATAGAAGTTGAAAAATCTAGAAAATAAATTTAGGATTGGGCTGAATTCCACCAGCAGTTGCCTGCAAGTGCTACATATAATTTACTAAGTGTCAGTTGGAGTATGCCTATAGAAAAACCTCATAGTGGGAGTTACAACATCCCCCTCAAAAAAAACATTATTTTCTTTTTTTTTTAATGAAATAAAACTAAATTTCTCCAACACTACAACTGGGGAGGAGCAACACTTTGTAGCTTAAAGTACTGAAGAATAGAAAAAGTAATTAACACTTCTACACATTTTAATTTTAGAGTATTTTTAAAATAAGAAAGCTATAGGCATTTTATCTGTGTTATCTGTAAAATGCAAACTACAGTATGCAGTTTGCTCGGTCATCTAGGATTTCATATACCTTATATGTTAGAAAAGTAGAAGGTATTTTCTTACTCAGTTTTTCCAAAGACTGTGATGTGCCATAGTTACAACTGCTAAGAACAAAGTCTGTTTCCTTAATAAGATTGTTCAGTGTGACAGTAAGCATACTGGCAGTGTTTTGTAAATACTGCTACTAATTGTTTTTAACATGTGAATATTAAAAAAAAAACAAAAACAAACAACCCCAGACTTAAACATATGTTGTATTTTTTAGTTTAGTGAACACAACAAAAGACAAAAGGTCCCTCCAGTCATCTTTTTAATGATTTTTCTTTAGCCAAGCTAGTTTCTCTAAAAAATATAGGTTGCTCCTTGGGTAAATTGAAAAATGCGGAACCATGTAAAGAGAAGAAAAACTGAACACTGGATATTGTTTCTCAATAGGTTGAGTGAACCGAATTTGCCTTCCATTAGTGGACAGATGGAAGATCTCTACATGGCCAACAGCAGAAAGGACATGAACGAAACTCTGACAGATATTCTCATGAATGCTTGCGTGACTGCCGTCGCCATGCCTGCAAGATTGATGATGGAGCATGTCCTTTTGGTCAGCATTCTTCATCATAATGTAGGAGTCGAGGTAATTCTTGTGACCGGGACTAATTTTGTTTAATAATACATACTGTAGTGTGATTTTTCCTTGAAACTTTGTTTTGAATTGCCTTTTTTTTAAGCCAAATCATGCAAATCATCAGCAAAATTAACAAGGTGTATCAATGATTCCAGACTATCAGAAACTTCAAAACGGATGGCAAATTTTGTTGGGGTTTTTTTTGTGTGCGTGTTTTTTAAGCCTGATGAATGATTGGGATAAAATATCTCTTGCTTACTGTTAAGAAGAAGCTGAAACTACTGATGTCAACAGAAGTTTTTAGCTAATTTTAGTGAAACGTCTCTCAAGAAACTGAGTTGTTTCAGCACCACGTTCCCATGAAGTTATGTTTTTTTTCTGCATCTCATTGCAAAAGAGGTAATGATGCAAGTTTTTCAGTTTGTCATGTAGCGACCTGAATGTTTTCTGTGAAACAACACAAAATATCAGATGGCTGTGTTTACAGCAGCTTTCTCCTTGCATCCGTGCCATTACAATTTTTTTTCCTCTTTGCTGCTTGAAAGGCAGTTTTGACTGCAAATATAACGTAATACTACAATGCTGTTTTAAGAAGAGAAACACAGTCTTTTCAGGAGTTGTAAATAAGTAGTAATCAGTTTTTTATATATATATACTAATACATATTAGAAATAGATGATATCTAGGCTGTCTTCAGTGTAACTGACTGTTACACAGCATCTTTATTATAAGACTATAGTATTTAAGTATACTATAAAGCCTTATTATATATTCTGTGGAATATACATTACGCAAAAGTATGATAACACAGCTGCATTTAAGATCAGTTTGAGTAATGCAGAACTTGGGATTCCAACAGCTATGTTTATACATTTGTGCAATATGGTAATTGGGTAGTTAAAACCTGAGCTGGTGAAGGCCTGTAATGCAAGTCAGTACTGCTACTGGGAATTCTGGTTTTCGTAGCACTGTGATAAATAGCAGAGGGGGTGTCTTGTTTAGCAGTAATGTGTTCATTACTTACCTATATTTTGGTATGCTTTCCAATTCAAATCTTTAGCATCAGTTCTCTCTCCGCAAATATAGAGGTTCCAAAATTTCTTTTCCCAACTGTACCACTGAGAAATGGCTAAGACTTATCCTCACTCCAAAATCAGCCTAAGCTCACGCTCAGCAACTGTGAAAACTTGGTATGTTGGGGATTGTTTTAGAATATTATTTTTTACCCTCCTGTTAAGGGTTTTGTTCTGGAATGCTGAACTCTGTGGTGCATTTGGTTTTTGATATGCAGCTTTTACTGGATGAATGACTAGCAGTAACAGCACACCAGCCTGACAGCTGGGAAGGTGCTAATAGGTGTCCATGAAAATTATGTAAACAAATCCTGATGTATGTGTACTGTAAGTTCATCACATTTACTTTTCTTGCACAGACTTTAAAAGGCAACTGGATGGCATATATGAGGTGTGTAAATAACATATACTTTAAGAAAATGTCACACCACTTAGATATTTGTATATGTAAATGTAGAACATCCATATTGGTTGAGAGGAGCAACAGTATTTCTTTAAAATTAATAGTGGCGGTGCCCCAAAAATGAATGTTTTACAGATGTCTGTAAAATCTACTTACAGTTAACAGATTTTTTTTTTTTTCCCCTTAATGAAACTATTGCCAGGTCGGTGCTCACTTTTTGGAAGCTGTGGTGAAGAAATTTGATGAAATCTCTAAAAGTGACGCTGAAGGGAAAGAATGTGAAAATCTGATTGCCTTGATTGCTCATCTGTATAACTTCCATGTGGTTCATTCCCTGCTGATCTTTGATATTCTGAAAAAGCTTGTTAGTGCTTTCACTGAAAAAGAGATCGAGTTGATTTTATTTCTTCTGAAAAACGTGGGCTTTTCCTTAAGAAAAGATGATGCATTGGCTTTGAAGGAACTGATCACTGAAGCCCAGAAGAAAGCAAACACAGCAGAGAAGAAACTCCAGGATCAGACTAGGGTATGTGTGTGTGTTTTAAAGATTTGCTGTTACAAATAGACTTTAATAAGCACTTGGATGCTAGTGTTAATTTGCCAATATGTTTTCTGCTACACTCTGTTTACATTCTAAGTTAGTGTTAGTGTTTAGTTGTTGCTTTCAGTTACTTGCATTCTTCTTGTCTGTCTTTCTCCTTTACTTCTTAGGACACAGACACTAAAATGCTTGTAATGGGTGAGACTGGGACTGCTTTGTGTCTTATGCAATGGACAGTGCTTCTGTTCCATGATACTTTGTACTTCAAAAAATGGTCGCTGAGTCATGGTGTTTGACAGATCATGGTTTGAATTGAAGGCTCAACACAAATGAGTGTACTAGGAGTTAAAGTAAACATCCTTCTCAGTGTTTCTATGCATGTAATCTAAATTTTGATGTATATTGCCAGCTGAGCTGCTTATTCTCACAGAAGAGTAATTTCAAAGTACACTCCCTATTAAATAAACAGCACATAATGTACAGAAATATTTATTTTCCCAATAGGTTCGCTTTATGCTGGAGACTATGTTGGCACTAAGGAATAATGATATGCGTAAGATTCCTGGTTATGATCCTGAACCAGTTGAAAAACTCCGCAAATTGCAAAGAACACTGGTGAGAACTTTCTTGACATATGTAGTATAGCTATTTTTAAACCAAAAGTAATTATTTGTATTGTACTTCAGCTTGATGGGCTATAGTATTTTTAGATTCGTTTAACAGTCTGAGACTCCTGTGGACAAAAATCACTTGGATCATTAAGTATTATCTCCTGTGTCCAAGTGAAGTCAGCAGTCAACCAGCCTCTGCAGAACAGTTTGAGAAAGGACTCAGCCAAAGACTTTGCCTCAGAGTTCTGTACTTGAGAAAGAGATTGTGGGATGTTTAATGATCACACAGAAGAAATGAGTCATTATGACAAGTTCTTTTTTCCAGAGATTTTGGATGCAACTGCTTCTAACTTCACTTTATTTTAGAAGTCTAACACATATGAAAACCTGGATGTTTTTTCTTTCTTGGTCTTTTTTTGTCAGTGATAATAGACCAGGCAAAAATAAGATAGGCAACCTAGTTCTGAAGAATTTCCTCTCTTAAATTTTTGCAGTCCTCTTAGTTTGCTTCTAGACTTTGTTGTTGAAAACTCTTATTTTGTTCTAAGAGTTTAAATGGTCTGTTGTTTGAGTTGTACAAAATTTCAGGCAGTTTGTTGTATCATTTTATTTGATCACAAGTGTTTGAAAGGCAAATCGTGACCAGACTGTAAGATGTTGCAACTAATTTCCAATGTCAGCATCGTCAGACTCCTAATCAAGTTTTATGATTGGAAGATGGCTACTTTTTAATTGATTATCTCTTTTTTTTTTAAATAAAAAATCGAGAGCTTCTAAATGTAGATTTAAGCAACTTACTTGTATTTGAGAAATTAGAGCATATGGGAAACTTGTAAATTCTTTTCAGATTGCTGACTGAAATTAAGGGTTGGGGGGAAACTTGTGAAGACCTTTATAGAGATTAAGTTATTTGTTTTAAAGTAATTTTAAGTAACGAAAGTTTTGTGGGTTTTTTTTTAATTTATTTTAAAGAAAGCTTCAAATAAAAGCCTTTGGGGTTTTTTTTGTTCTTATTCAAGGTTCGCAGCAGTGGAAAAGAAACTCAGCTCCGTGTCTCCCTGGAATCTCTCCTCAGTGCTGATCAGGTTGGTCGCTGGTGGATCGTAGGGTCTTCCTGGAGTGGAGCACCAATGATCAATGATACAGACAAGAAGACTCAGCAAAAACTGCATATAGGAAAGGTAAATCCAAGCAGTACTAATTATAAGTGTTTGTGATCTTTTGAATATTCTTCATACAGGTGAATAAGTTCATTTCAGAGCCCACCGAAAAAACTTCCATGGACTCTTGTTAAGACTAAGATTTTGGACTGTAAATTCTGCTCTTACACTTCTCAAAATGTTGTACTCATGCACTTCCTAGGAGCTGTTACTACAAATGTTGTGGTATACCTTTTTTATTTTTTTTTTCCTGCCCTGTGGAGTTGCAAAAGTAACTTCTTGTGTAAGTGAAAGAAGAGACTTGACCTAAAGTGGGTTTGCTCGTATGAATTCTGACAGGTAATGTTGTCTGCCTGTGGGTGGCATCTTTTTAAGCTGATTCTAAAAGTGGTGTGGTGAGATGGTCATGGTGACTTGCATTAGAGAAGCACATCTTAAAAATAATTGGCACAATTGAAATATATTTCCTTAGTTGAAAGAGCTCCTGATGATGCCTGTGCCTCTGGAGAAAAGCTCAGGACTGATGCTTCATAGTTTACTGGAGATCTTCATTAGTGGTCTTATTAGACGCTACACAGAAATAGCTTTCTTAAAGCAAGCATAAATAAAATAGCATTTGTTTTTTTTCAGGTGAGTTCAAAGATAATGGAGCTTGCTCGTAAGCAGAGAATGAACACCGATATCAGGAGAAGTATTTTTTGTGTCTTGATGACAAGTGAAGACTTCCTGGATGCCTTTGAAAAGCTTCTCAAGTAAGTACAAACCAGCACAGAAGACAGCTCAGAACTAAGAATAACATTAGGTGGATTGGAAAAATAACATTGCTGGTCTGGGCTTAAGAGCGTTTAATTGACAATACAATTAAAGAAGTGCTGGGTTAGGGATCCAGGTAGGGTAAAAGGTTAGGAGGACCAAAATCCTGGTGTAAGGACTAGCAGGGGGCAGGCAGAACTGACCGGCAGTCAGAGGAAAGAAGTAGCCCCTGGGATTATCACTCGTGTCTATAACTCTGATTTACAGCATCTTTTGACTTAAGAAGGCTGTATCTTTTGGCACTGAAGATGTGCATCCCAGTGCAGTGGATGGAAGGCTTGCTTCCTCACAGAGGCAGACCAGAAGCCCCTTCAGAACATCTCTTGGTTTTGTTGCTGAATTTCTGTCATACTGCCACTTCCTTGCTTCTTGCCACCTTGTTAAGCCATTTTTTAGGTCTCTGTCCATACTTGCATGACCTGGTAGTGTTCTAGCACCTCCACTTCCCTCTTGCAGTTTTTATTAGCTTTGGATTTACTCCAGGGTCACATTTCATGTTAAAACCAGTTTCCTTACCACTTGGCAAACAGCTCTTTAGAAGAAAATGTGATCAGGGAAAAGCTCAAACTAAGCTATTCTTTGTGTTTGTCAGGATGTCAGAATGTAAGTCTGTAGTAAATGGGAGGGGAGAGATCAGGTCTGAACTTTTCTATTGCAGCCTTGTAATTCAAGGGAATTGTCTTACCAGGATGGCATGCAATTATTTAATTTGCTAACCAAACCAAAACAGACTTTGTAATAAAGTCAACTAATATTTGATTAAATGCCACTTCTGCAAAACACAGCTTGGATTTAAGACTGTGGTGGAGTCATTCCAATATCTTAATATGGCCTGTTCAATTAAAAGAAATTAGCTGCTGCTGCTGCAGTTCTTGCCAAGACCTGGTAGTTCAATTTGCAAATTGATCCTTGACTCTCATCTGTGCTATTTAAACTAGTATACAAATCTGTATACATACAGGCTTGGCAGAAAAACTCTGTCTGCATATTATCTGGTGTGTTTTGAAACTGATTTTTATACAGCAAACTCAGAGATCTCAAATCTGTCCACATCTGGCAGAGAATAATGGAAAGTACACACAAGTTTCAGTGAAGGAATTAACTTCAAGGTGACCATGAGTTCCAGAGTATATGGGAATTTACATTGGTGTGTTTGATGTCAGTCTCATGAGGAAAAGCCTGAGAAATACATGAAGGAGTATTTTAACTGTGTTTGTTGATTCATCTGCTGCTAGATCTCTGGCAGAGTTGAGGTGTGGTTAAGAGGTAATTTAAACCAATTTAAATCCATGCTGCTGTAGTTCCGCTTATCTTTCTCCTTCTTATATCAAAAGAAAGTAACTAGTTTGAAGCCACAACAGCTCCCTGAAGGTGGCTCAGCTTGCGATTGCAGAAGTGTTGATGTAAAGAGAGGGCTGGGAACGTCACTGGAGACAAAGACAATTAGTGAGACTTGATCTGTTTCATCAGCGGAAAGGCTGCAGCTCCTTTGCAAACCACAGATTCACAATGAGGGGGAATGAATGCTCCTTAAGTTTGATGAAGAGACAATTTTAAAGCTATTTTGTAGCGATGAAGAATTTGAGAAACTTTACATCTCAAAAAATAGAAACTTGTTAAGTCCTGGATATCATTTGATGAAGAGACAATTTGAAAGCTATTTTGTAGTGATGAATTTGAGAAACTTTACATCTCGAAAAATAGAAACTTGTTAAGTCCTGGATATCCTGTTGTAGTTTGGTGTGTGATTCAGAATAGGGAGTATGTGACTATCTACTAAAATCACTGAAGTGACTCTTAAACAGTCGTTTTGAATATTACTATTTTTGATCTAAAGGCAATGATAGTCATGCGCTTCAGCTGATAATAAGTAACCTACTTAGAGGCAGGCTTCTGCTGGTGATAAATAATCTATTTCAGAGGCAGTTATCCCATCTACAGGGGGAAATTCTTAAAGTAATCAAGGTCCATGGGAATATTGTAACTTGTGAATGATATAATAGGTGAGGTGGTTGCGTATTCTTTATCTAAGATGATCAGGCTTATGAAATTTGTACAGATTTATGGTGAAGCTCAGCGGTGAAAGGCAATCCTGACTCTTAAATTTAGATGTTTAGAAGTGCTAGTCATCCAATAAATGCATGTCTGGTGGCTGAAAACCTCTGTATTAAAAAAAACCAACAACACACAAACCGCAAACTTCTATTGTTCTATAATAAAACCAGATAGAACTTGGCTGATGGGAGAGCAAGTGAATTATATCACAGACATTAGCAGTTGTAGTGCTGGTCTCTTTTGGAGAAGAGAACTTCTAAGTTTTCAGTGCTTATTAGCAATCAGCCTAGAAATCCTCCCAGATTTTCATATTGTAAAAGCTTAAATTCTAGGGGGTGTTGGCTGGAAGACAATATTTTCTCTGTTAGTCTGGTATGTGTCTGTGATCAAATGCAATGGCAGATGTCTGAAGGTGTGTACAAACGAGGGACATGAGACTCAAGAATGACAAACTGTACTCTACAGACACTAGAGCAAGTTCCAGTGGAGTCAAACTTAGTTAGAAAATACACTTGAGTTATACTAACGCCGTATGAAACTTGAGCTTGAAGCAATGAAAAGAATTTTGTTTGACATTTTTCAGATTATAATACGAAGCATTTTTCATTTTAATTGGTTTTAATGCTGCCAAGTATTTGACAGCCCTGGAAGCCAAATGGTATTATTCACAGAACAGGTGCATCGCGAGTCAGTTACCGTTCCCTGCCAAAGTGTCTCAGGCCTCTTTCAGGCTGGTCAGCTGCTCAAGTGGGAAGGCTGTTCAGTCCTTGGCCTTTATGCTGAGGCAGCCATAAGTACTCATTGATACTGACTGTTTTCTTCAGACTTTTTTTTTTTTTTTTTTTTTTAAGGTGGTTTGAAATCACTGACTACATCTTCTTAGGGTACTGTCAAACAATAATGAATTTCAAGTATTATGTAGCATGGAGTTGACCTAGAGATGAAGAGATTCATGTCACCAAGTAGAAAAAACATCTTAAAATATTTTCTTATCCTTAGTAAGTACCACAGAAGTGAAGGACCCTGGACACGTTTCTCTCAGTAGGGTTATACTGATTTTCCTCTTACAGCTACAAGGGTGAGATAACTGCAACAGGGTCCCACAGTTCTTGTTTCACTAGTTAACTGTTGTACACCATGCAGCAGTGCTTGCTGCAGTACTACTGCTACGTTCAAAGGTACAAGGCTCCACGATGACAGTGCCCTCTTCCCTGTTGTTCTCCCTGGAGAGCTACAAATATGGAGTGGGCCACTTTTCCTTCCCTTGGGGGTAATTTCACACTTTAAGTCTGAGGTCTTGCTTTTGCAGGCGTTCCTTTCACACCAATAATATGGCAGCATGTCCATATTGCCTGATGACAGTGCCCTCTCCTCTGTTGTTGTCCCTGGAGAGCTACAAATATGAAGTGGGCCACTTTTCCTTCCCCTGGGGGTAATTTCACACTTATGTCTGGTGAGGTCTTGCTTTTGCAGGCATTCCTTTCATACCAATAATATGGCAGCATGTCCATATTGCCACTACTGCTACGTTCAAAGGTACAAGGCTCCATGATGACAGTGCCCTCTCCTCTGTTGTTGTCCCTGGAGAGCTACAAATATGAAGTGGGCCACTTTTCCTTCCCCTGGGGGTAATTTCACACTTATGTCTGGTGAGGTCTTGCTTTTGCAGGCATTCCTTTCATACCAATAATATGGCAGCATGTCCATATTGCCACACCAGGGTACTGATTTAGCCCACAGTGTTAAGGTTTTGAGTCCATTCAGTGTTTTAAAGACTTTGTAGGGTCTTTCTATCAAGTAAAATTTAATGTTGTGTTTGGAGGGTATCTTTTAAGTATTACTCTCAGATGCTGACTGTAGCTTTTATTTTGTGGCTGTGATTTTTTTCCTTACTAAACAATTTTCGTTCTCTTGCTAAATTTTAGGCTTGGACTGAAAGATAAGCAAGAGAGAGAAATTGTTCATGTTATCATTTACTGCTGCTTACAGGAGAAGACATATAACCCCTTCTATGCATTTTTGGCTGACAAGTTTTGTCAATGTGAAAGACGATTTCAGGTGAAGAAAAAACTTTCTACTTTGTCATTGTTGTCGTTTGGAAAGCAGTTATTAAATACCTGAAAATTAATGCATGCCTGTTAAGATCTTGGTCCTAAGGAAAAATTCTGCTGTTTATAGCTATGCATTCGGTGAGGCATACCCATGGTCAGATCTGAATAGGAAATAGAATAACTACTGCAGAAGGTTTGCTTTTCTCTGTTTTACACGTTTTAAAAGAATTGAACAGTCTAATCAAGCATCTCTGTTAATTAAGAGAGGGGTCATGAAGAATAGAAGGTCAAAAGGTTTTGTTATGTTGTTACTCATTTAAACAGTAACTTGATTTGTAGGATTTTTTTTTTTCCTCTGACACCTAGATGACATTTCAGTTTAGTCTTTGGGACAAAATCAAAGACTTAGAAAACCTGTCAGCTGCTGCTGTCTCCAACTTGGTTTCGCTGTTGGCACACTTACTAAGGACAAAATCATTGCCACTTTCAGTTCTCAAGGTTGGTGTGTTTTCTTTTCAAGATACTTCTGTGTTTTCCTTGCATTTGCTAATTCTATGGAAACCGTACTTTCTCTGTTACCTAGCTGGTGCTTTAGCTATTCATGATCATAAGCTAAGACAAAAGTTCTTATAAAATTACCAAATTAATCCAATTGATTACAGTACTGCTATCATTTGGGGGAAAGGGAGCCTGGGGAGATCTACAGTTCTATATCTAGAGTAATTATAAGATTATTTTCTTGAGTGTATCCAGAGTTGGAACTGAGCCCCCTTCATTAACAGGCTGTGTCAGTGGATTTTGTGCTATGCTTTTTAGCTGCTGCTGTTTTTTTAAATTAGACCAGAAGGAAATTTACTGAGCGCTTGGATTTTGGAACAGGGTGTCCATAGACTTTTACTAGAAGAATAACTGAAATGTGTTAAACAGGCAATTATATGGATTGTCCCAGGTACTTCTGAAATATTTGTCTAATGAGAACCTGTCTCCAATATTCTGGTACTAGTAGGTTAATCCTTGGAAAGTTCTCTGCTTTCTTTATTGATTGGCTTTGGGAGGCAGCATTCTCAGTTAATTCTGCTGTGCCAAACTTAGGACTCAGTATATATGGGAGGCCAGTTGATGTGATAAAAGCTGTTCATGTAGAAGAGAATTCAGCTGTTTGAAATGCTTGAATTAATCTAATTCTCTTTCTCTACCAGGTAATTGAATTCAGCGAACTAGATAAACCCAAAGTCCGTTTCTTGCGACAAGTATTAAGCATGTTGTTAATCAAAACAGACCCTGAAGAACTTAGTGACATTTTTGTGAGGTAAGTGATCAGAGAGATCTCCCGGGAACCCTTGGGGAGTAGTAATTAAGAAGATAAGAAGTTTGCTAATTTTGTTTGAAATTACACAGCGCCTCTTCCAAAGATCCATCCCTTAAAAAGTAAGCTCTCCTGTGTGACTGGGGGGAGGCGTATCATTTGTGTTAGCACAGGCTGTGATATAGATACAACTGTGAGAAGCCTTATACAAAATAATGCTTTCAGATATTAAATGTATCATTTTGGTCATAGGAATTTCATGAGCAGAGCTCTGTCATTACTTTCCTTATTGCTTTACCATCTGGGTGCAGTGGGATTCACTCTCCCAGCAGTCTTTGCTAGAAGGTATCTTTAGTGTAAGAAGGAAAAATAAAGAAAAATGAGGGAAAGGTTTGGAGGATTATTTTTTTTTTAAAAAAAAACGACATTGTCTGGAAAATCTTATTTTTGTGTATGGGACAGTTTCCAGAATTGCTGGGAAATCTCCATCCTTGGAGATGCTTGGAACTCGGATCATCCTGACCACACCTGGTCCAGCTTTAAACAGGAGGTCAGACAAGATGACCTGCTGACGTCCTTCCTGACTTAAATTATTCCACGATTCCATGATTTTGTTTTATTAAACTTGCAATGTTATATGAAGTTAGAAAAAATCAGGTAAAGATGTTTCAGCCATTAACACGGCAACATGAGGAAGCTCAAGCATGGTATTTGCTTCATTTTTTGCTGCAGTGTAATTGTTTACATAAAGCAAGTCTAAGGCTCAAATATTCCATTTTATTGTTGAGGATCAGTTGTATGTTGAGTGTGTTTGGGCTGTTTGCCAAACTAATGTAGACTTGCTGGTAATTTGAAAGCCTCTTCAGAAGAGCTCCTTTTATAGGTTGGATTTTTTTCTACATCACTTTTTGAAGAAGATAAACCAAATAATTAAGAAACTTCTGAAACAGTAGAAGACTAAATACTATTTTTTTGATCTATATATTTGCAGGATATCTGACAAGAAGACTAAATACTATTATTTTTTTTTATCTGTATCTTTGCAGGATATCTGACAACCCAAATCTGGGAATGCTACGGGAAAGCTTGAAACTCTTCCTTACCCACTTCCTACTGAAAAATGCACAAGCCCAAAAAAGTCCTGAAGAAGCTAGCTTATTAAAAGAAAGAGTTGAACTAGCCACCAAGGCTTTGGAAGCAAAAGAACCCAAATTGAAGCTATAGTTCTGTTTTTCTAATAAAACAGAAAAAACTGAGTCTGTATGAAGATGCAAAGCTTTGTTATTCTTTCAGACCCAAATAATTGAGAATGAGGAGAGCCTTGTTACTCTAAAGGATCTACTTTTTGATTTAAAGTTACTTTGCTTTATGCATTAGTTACAGGGTTAATCGAAGGTGATAGAAGGCCTTTTTAAGAAAGGGGAAATGTATTTATTTTTTTTTGTCATGTCCCTTTTTAGCACGAGAGCTTCATGTTGATGGTTAGTATCTGGAGAAGAGGATGAGTTTCTTGGGGTTAATTGAAGGTGATAGACACCCTTTTTAAGAAAGGGAAAATGTATTATTTTTTTTTTTGTCATGTCCCTTATTAGCACGAGTGCTTCATGTTGACGGTTAGTATCTGGAGAAGAGGATGAGTTTCTCTTCTGTGATACTCCCGGTCAGCAGTAGCGTTCTGCATTGCATATTCTAACTTTTTATTTAAAATAATAACAGAATACTGACCACCGTATGTTGGAGAAAGAGCCTTAACCATAGGCTGTTGGTTGTACTTGCCTGAGGAAACAGGCCACTAGATGGCACGAGTACTGGTGAGTCAGTTTGGGAAGAAAGCAACTTTGTTCTTCAAGTGTTGAAGTTACCTGCTAATTCTGTGAATTGTTTACCTGACGGTGGGTCAGGAGAAGATCTTCAGTTGGATGCAAAGCTGTAGTAAAGCGACTTGAAGATCTGACTTTGCCCGTTTATATTGGGTTTAGAGATCACAACATAGTTTTATTGCTCTTTTAGCCTTGGTTTCGTAGCTTTAAAATTGGAGTTGTGTTAATCAGGTTTTTCTAGGCATAAAGAATAATATGAGTCTTTCAATAGGAGGATACCTTCCTTAAGAATTTGCTTTTGTTTTCCATTCAGATGTTTAAAAAAAAAAAAATCATGTACATTTCTTTCAGTAACACTTGGTGTTAATGGTTTGTTTCTTTTGTCACTTCACCACTACACATTAAACTGCGATTTTTCTAAAGGCTTTGCTGTTTGTATTAGCTTCACTCTAAGGTTCCTGGTGAACCAACTAAAGTTGGGGGAGAGGATGAAGCACTTTCTCATCTGCAATATGTGCTGCATCTGTGTAAGCTACCTGTGGTCGAGCTGCCAGCCCCGTTTCTGTAACCAGGCTTGTTCTCTGGTGTTCAATAGTCCAGTCTCTTATGGTGCCTCCTAATTGTGTTTGATACTAATTGATCTGTTCAGCTGCTTTGGATCTGACCCTGTTGGGAAAATTTGCTCCCCGTAGGCATCCCCCAGAAAATTTTCAGTTCTGCAGCAAGAAAGATGGACAAGAATATTTTTAATTCTTTTCATTTTCTAATGAAAGAGTTGAATGTAAAGCACTCTGCTGGCTCAGTTGTATGAGCAGTGTTTTTTGGGTGGAGGAGTGCTTCCCCCAGCAGCCGAGGAACTGTTTTTCTCACCTCTCTGCTTTGGAGAGGGCAAGCTGTAGGGAGCAAGGTGTGCTGGGAGCAGAGAGACCCAGTTTCAAAATCCCAGGTTACAGGAGCATGTTAACTAACACAGAAGAGATGACTATCCAAAAAACAAAACAAGATGCTTTCTTCAGCCAGTTTTGTACCACTGGCAGCTTTTAAGCATACAAAACTGGCCATTTCTGCTTACCACGTAACACGCAGAAGAGGAAAAAAAACTAAAATATTTCTAAAATTCATACCAATTAACCAAAGTATGGGAAGCAGAAGAATTGAACTATTTGATGGATACAAAAGTCACAGCTTCGGAGAGAGCATGTAAACAGCTCCCTTGCGAACAGCCATGCTGAACCTCCTGTTCTAGTTTTGGAGCCTGGACTCAGAAGAAAATCTGTGCAAGGCCCTAGAAACTGGCTGCTGTGGAACGCACAGGACCTCGGTGAGTAAAAACTGCTCCCCCTAGACTGCAGCAGCCACCTAATTAATTACCTTTTTTTGCAGGAGTTTAGGTAGACCCAGCATGTCAGCGTGGTTGTGGTTTAATAATACATAAATGGAAACACATTGCTCTAGCTGGGAGATGGAGGCAGCTTTGCTCCTCGAGATAAAGCCTGAAACATCTTCCTTAAATTCAGTGTGACAGGCTGCTGGTTCCTCGTTTGGGTGCTGTTCTTGGCGACCAGAATTGGCCGCCCTTTGCTGCCCGGGGAAAGATTGCCTGGTGTTTTATGGGTCTGAGCCCATTCACTTGCTGCAGCTGCCCGAGGCGGTGTTGCAGGTGTTGCTATGCAATTAGAGGAGGTGATTTTAACCTTACACTCTAAAATTGCAATTGTGATTTTTTTTTTTAATTTTTTTTTAGACTTGCATTTAGCTATTATTTATCCCAAACCGTTTTGTTCAAACTTAGTTATATTATTATGCTTTGTTGCTGAAGAAAACAGATTTTACCTGCCTGCAGCTTTTACATTTGTCACATTTATGAAGAAACATAATTTTTTTTTTTAACAAACCTGAATTTTCAAGGAAAGCAGCCAAAATACACTGCCGGAATCATGGTACAAGGACAGTGGCTGTGAGGGATTCTGTATAAGTCCCATCCTCTCGCTGTGATTTCTGAGGGAGTAACTGTCAAATGAAATTGGACAATTCTAAGATAAATGTGAGTTCCTGAATCTTGGATCTTGCCATGTTTAACAGTTTGACAGAAATTGGACAATTCTAAAATAAACATGAATTCCTGAATTTTGGATCTTGCCATGTTTAACAGTTTGGTTTTTTCCCTGGTCCCACTGGCCAAACTGCCGGAGCGTGAGGGAGGTGGAAGGGCTGTCAGCTGCTGCTGCTGTACCTGCACATCTGCAGGCTGGCACTTCTGCGCTGCAGTCGCATCCCAAGGTATAAGGCACATGTGAAAAGAAAAGCGGAGATAATTTTATATTTATATCTTTATATATATTAAAATATATAATATATATTATATATTTTCTAGATATTGTATATATAAATATATGTATACATGTAAATAGATATATATATTATATTTATCATATTTTTAACCCTGGAGAAAAAGCTTTTCACCAGCAAAGCTAGCCCTGCCATAGTGTCTCCTCCTTTTAGGAGGGTTTTCGGTGCTGTAGGGTCTCTCCGTAGCAGCAGCAACTCCAAATGCTGGCAAGCAGCTCCCTCCAAAGCCACCCATGAGGCACCTCCTGCCAGCAGAGGCTGTTGGGGAAGTCACATCAGGCTCGGACATATTTTGCTTCATCTCCCGCGGAATAAATGTTGGATAACACATACACACAACATGCAGCATGTTGAGATTTCTTCCTCTTGAGTATTAGGCTCTTAGCCAACAGCAAACCTCCATGAGAAACATTCCTTGATTATTCCAAAAAGAGAGATGCCACTTAAAGTGTCCAGAGTTCTCCCATGAAAGGAGGTTTGGGGGAGTTACTGCTTCATGAGCAGAAACGGGCTTTGAATTGGTAAAAATACACTATAGTGGAAAACCAAGGAGCTACGGTTGCAATGGAAAACAGGGCGTGATTTGCTTTAGGTGCACTTAACTAGAAGCCGGATGTTTGATTTTTTTATTATTTATTTTTTTTTAGCTATATAGCAGATTTCAATTCCCCCTTTAAACAGCACTATCCCCTCACAGCTATTATCACGGTTTCAACTTTTGTTTTCTTTTAAGCTGGCCAGTGATGTTTTAAACTTTCTCTGTTTTCTGTATCAAAATTAACAGGGCAGTGAAGTCTGGTTTTTAGCTTTGGCCGGAGCGTTAACGCTGATAAATCATACACGAGTCCTTTTGGCAGGGTTTTAGCACCGCACCTGAATGGGCCAAGTATCTGCAGGGCTTTTTTTTTAACTTGACGTTTTTCCATTGTCCTGCACAGGGGGGATGAGGGGTCGGTATCAGTCAGCACTCGGAAAAGCGCAGACACAAGCGGCTCTTGCCCGGCCTGGCGCTGGCAAAGGGGTGCAACCCAATCCTCTGCCTAAAGCACATCTGGGATCGTTTCGCTCGCATTGTTCTCACCCGTGAACTTTGCACGTGAAAAGTCCCAGCCCAGGAGCAGCACGGTGCTAAAATGTGCACGACAGCGCTTTCAGCTTCATAAAAACGCCAGTGGCAGGTCTAATACTCACGTTTTTTGTTACGTTGAGTGTAATAGCAGCTTAGTGCCCAGCTACGTCCCGTGTGTGTGAAGACCAATACGTGGGGTTTTTGTTTTTTTTTTCCCTGCTGTAGATGAAGCACTTTTGTTTTCAGGAGACAATCTGATCCATAGGGTCACTTTTCCAAAGGCGGGGTGTCAGTTTTACCTGAGACTTTTTGGGTTGGATGGATTTCAGGAAATTGGAGGTAGAGATATGACTCGTTTACCATATGCCACTTTTTGTGATTTCACCTCCTGGAGGAACTTTCCTTTGCCCTCCAGTAAAGCTTAGTTTACCGTGAGGCCCACAGACACCACAGCTGCCAACATAAACTAGCTGTGCTGTCCTCAAATTCTGGTGCAACCTGCAGCCTTGCCTTAAAGCTAATTACAATAGCCTTCCGCTAATTTAAATGCAAAGTGCACGTTTCAGAGTCAGATATCATGTGGTTTCCCTAATAAAGCTTTAAGGAAATGAAATGAGCAATTATCAAGAATAAGTTTAGGGAGAGCCAGCTGGCACCAAAAATTCCTTAAAACTGGTGTCCGAGGACAAAACAGTTCAGACACCAAAATGAGCTTGCTTTATGCAAATGGAGGACTTCAAAGTGAATGCACTAAAAATGACTAAGTAATGTAGCAAGAATGAGAGGTATGGAGTAAAACTTACAAATAGAGACCTTTTTTGAATAGTTCCTTTAGAGTCTTTTGACCGTAACAGTGAAATGCTTGTTTCATTTTCATAAGTGAAAGATTTCCAGGCGTGAGACACTTTTCATTTAAAATTCCCTTCTGGATCTTTTCCCGTTCAGACGGTCAGAGGACCCTCTAATCTCTCTTGGGTGTGCAGGCACACACGGCCCTAGTGCCAAATGACAGGGAATATTGTTAGGAGGCAGCAAAGCCCAATGCAGGAACCGCCTTCAGCTGCAGTCAGGGGATGGAGCAGTGCATTTTTCTAGTAGAGAGACAATAAGCCAAGATACGCTCTGTGTCACCTTGGGGGAAAAATAAGTCATCTTGATTACATTTCCTAGGCTTGCATTTAGTCACAAAATCATCTCTCCTCCTCTGCCAAAGCTGTAGATCTGGATGGAGGGGTTGTTTTTTTTTCCTCTGTAGTTCAATTCACCCTTAAAACATTGACTACACGGTGTTTAATTTCCAGATTTCCCTCACTAAATGGTTTGAAACTAAGTCTGTTGGTCTCTTGCAGATTTTGTTACGCAGGTGCTGCGCGGTGGGGATAAGGAAGCAGAGCAGAAAGGCAGGGACAGCAATTGCAAATCGTAAGCGTTTCCTCTGATGATAAAAGCTGTTGAGGGAGGCTCTAGGGAGCATTTCACCAGCTCTTCAGAGCCCGAGCAGCAGGCAGGAGGTAGGCTGGAAAGCTGCTGTGGGTTTTGAATCAGTTTGGTTTTCTTCTCCATGGTCTGGAAGCAACATGAGGCTTGGATCTGGAGGGACACTACTTTCTTTCAGTGTTTCTTGGGCTGCCCTTCTCTTGTGAGATGTTACACCAAGCCTGTGAGTTTAAAGGAGCCTTCAGGCTCCTAAAGGCTGGAGATGCAAATCTTTATTCCTGGCCAGGTTTTTGACACCCTCACGGATGCTGAGTAACACTTTCCCTGAAATGGCCTCCTCCAGGGAGGAGCCAGGGCTACCCAGGGCTGACGTGGAGCTGTCGGAGGCACAGGATTAACAGGTTTTGCAGAAGAACACATCAAGCTTTTTCAACATTATCCCATATTCCTCTGCTGTTAAAATCAATCCTCAAATCCAACCTCTAGATGTATTTATCAGTCCTAAAGATGAAGATCTGGAAGAATAAAGAAGTAGAGGTGGTTTCAGGTATCTTGCCACCCTTAGCTGACAAAAGAGCTTTCTTCCTCCTATCCCCAAAGCAAAGAGCACCCATGAAGATCTGTACTAACAACAGAGGTGTCCTCTCCAGGCAGCTTTGGAGTCTAAAGAATAGATCTTTTTCACGGTGCAAGGTACCGGGAGCTCCTGCTCTCCAGGGGTGATCCAACATCTTTAGACACCTAAGTTGGCCTTCTTATCTCAACGTGAATCCATGGTCCCTGCAGGTGAAAGGTCCCACGCTCCTCACTGTCCTACAGCTGGGGAACTGGGTTTGACTCATTTACCCGTGAAATCTGTGGGAGAGGCAGGAGCTGAACTCATGCCCCAACCCACATGTGTGGACCCCACATGTGTGCCAGTGGCACACATGGGGTCTCCCTGCTCTGCTGAAAACTCCATCATGGGCTTTCCATCACCTAAAACCTGCATCTGAACAGCATCTGATCACAGGCTGAAGAGTGAAAATGTGGATAAAATGTATAAGTTTTATTACAATAAACCATATATGTACACAGCTGTTATTCCAGCTCCTCCATATTCATAGGTACTGGCCATGATCCTTCCAAACCTTCTTCCAAACCTCCTCTCAGAGGTTTCTAAGACACGTGAAAAGGCAAAAAGGGTGGGAAGACCAGCTGTTTCATGAGGCCACAGAAAGGTGAAGTGACTTGCAGACATTGTCGAAGCAAACTACCTGCAGGATGGAGCTGAGTGCTGTGATGTTCTTTGTGGGACCGTGGAGGCAGCAGATCACTGCCTCGCATCACCTGAATCTGCTTCTCCTGGCACCCTCAGCTCACCCTCACAAGACCATGTGAAATGCTCATATATAGCTTAAAAATCCTCAGGACACACTTAATCAGGCCCTTGAGAAAAGTTGTGGGGCGTGGGAGGACTGAAGGTAGTCAAGAAGAGCCCTGAAAGAGGGTGAGAGCCACGGCAGGAGCTGGAAGGGGAGGAGGAGGCAGCAGAGACAGCGGGAACCACTGGCTGACGCTGCCGAAGTGTCATCTTAATTATCCCTGGCAAAAGAACAGTGATTAACATCAATGACTGTGGACAACCTTTATGTAATTACTCATTAACATTTCTAAAATTGCACCTAGCTGCTACAGCAATACATGCTTTATAGCTTCATCATGTTGAAGTCCAGAAAGGATCATTAGCCCGTCTGTGCAGAGCTCTGCGCGTCGCCAGCCACTATTACGCTGCAGAAATTAGCACCGGAGGCGGCTCAGCAGCTTGGGCTTGGCTTTCACCTCCTTTCCAGAAAGGGCATCCGGGGATACCAAGCCATGGACAACCTGCCCCATCCCTTGAGACTTGTTGTTCTAAATTGGGATCGCTCCCTTGCCCCATCCGCAGGGTAAAATCCGTGCTGGCTGCCTTTCCTTTGTATTTATGGAAATGGTACCCACAGCCCAGGGGGGCTGGATGGGGATGGGAATTCTCCATCCCCGTCTCCTCTGGATGGGAAGAGGGGAGGCAGCCCAATGAGAGGCTTCTGCATTGTCCACCCGCGCTCCCTCTTCAGACACGACTCCCACCTGCCAAAAGCTACCACCGGCCAAGAACATTAACAGAAGTCCTGTGAATAATAATTTCAAATAATGGATTAATTAGAGGGAATTGTGAGCTGCTTGCAAATGTCCTGCAGGCAGTAAAATGGAGCTAAGCCTTCCAGCTACACAATTCATCGCATGCCACTGGGTTCTACAAGAGAAAAAGGGCGTCATTCTTCTCATCTACTGATTTTAGAGCCCAGTCCCAGTTAGATTTAACTCAGCAAAACCTGCTTCTTTTCCTTTGGAAAGGAAATTGAAAACCAAATTTTGATAATAGCTAGTGATCAGAGTATGAGCACTAGATGACTGCTCCGACCTCCTACACATCGCAGGTGATCCCATTTCCATGAAGGCACTTCCATTTTCAAACAGGGAGAGCCCCAGGACTTCAGTTATGTACCTCCTGGGTCCACCACCCTTGCAGAAGACTCTTTGAAGGAGACATGACACAACGCTCACTCCTCAAGGCAAGAAAAATAAAGCAAGAAGTCCCACAAAAGACAAAAACATCTCATCCAATCTGGGACAACCCCAACCTACCATAAATGTGATCCTGGTTGCATCAATATTAATGAAAAATAATAAAAAAAAATTGTATCACAGTTGCTGAGTAAGTCCCAGAGTAACGTGCAGTTGGTATCTAACTCTGGCCAGACCCGAACCAGCATTTTGAGGACAGAAGGGCTGTAATTTGGTCACTCCACACAATGCCCAAGGGTGACTAAGGTCCCCTGGGAGCTTCATCCCTTTCATTATTTGTCCTGCATTGCTGTTTGGGGGGTGCAAACAGCCGCCCAAGAAGCACCCTGCACATCACAGGAACGGTGTGTGGCTCGGGGATTGAAAAATACTGGTTCCACAGCTGAAGCACGGTGCAGGTGTCCCATCACCCACAGCACACAAGGGGAAAGCTGGAAAAGAAAGAAGGGACTCTACACTGAGATCCACACCCTGGGGGATCTCTGGTGCCCAAGGTGGCACCCGGGGCAACCAGGAATTCATGTAGCTCCCCAGCAGGAATATAAGAGCTGGGAACCAAAATCAGAGCTGTGAAGGATTCATGGAACCAAAGCAGCCGCTCGTGATCACCTGAGAAGCAGTGGGCATCTTCCCACCCGTGGCCCTGCTGGTGCCAGCACGGCAGGCGTAAAGGGAAGAGATATGAGGGGAGGAGGAGGAGGGAGCGTGGGACAGGGTCTCACTGAGAACTAGAGAAAAAGCTGACATTACTCCCTTAGTTTTGGATGAACCTAACAGTTTGGACTTCGGGAATAATCAAGAGTCTGTTTGCTAGTGAAGTTTTTCATTCCCAGCAGTTCCACGGCAAGTTTGAGGGGGATTATATATTTATGGTTTCCCATTTGAAAGACTTTTAGCAGGTTTACCTGGAACATATGGATCCTATTTTGGTTCTTTTGTTTTAGCACTTAATGCTTATGAAATTGCTAGTTAATGACATCCATGCCTAAAACCATGTTGCTTTTTAAAGTAAAACGTCTAGCAAAGGGCCATGTTCATACTTACCACTTCTCGAGTACGGCAATGAAAGTTTTAAGAGCCTCGTTACCTACTGTGTCTGGGGGAGGGAACCGACCCAATAATGAAATTATAAACGGGGGGTTAGATTAAAGCCTTGCAAGCCCTGCCCGGTGCTGGGTCTCGAGGCAGAGCCACCCCACCGACACCAGTGGGGCACCCCGGGGGTGGGAGCCGTGGGGGGGGGACACACCAGGGTGATGCTCAGCCAGAGAGTGTGTCCCCTCTGTCCTCACCCCGGCTTCTGGCTGACCTGGAGCTGCGGGGGGGTAACGGGGCACCTTTGATACCGCCCGGACGGGGAGACCCCGGGGCACCCACTGCCCGGAGGGACACCCACCGCCCGGGGGGACACCCACCGCCCGGGGGGACACCCAGGGCCGGGGGGACACCCACTGCCCGGGGGGACACCCACCCCCCGGAGGGACACCCACCCGCTTGAAGGGACACCCAACCCGGCTGGGGAGACCCCCGGGGCACCCACCACTTTGAAGGGACACCCACCGCCCGGGGGGGCACCCAGGGCCCGGGGGACACCCACCGCCCGGGGGGACACCCACCCGCTTGAAGGGATACCCACCCGCTGGGGGACACCCACCGCCCGGGGGGACACCCAGGACACGGAGGGCAGCGCGGAGCGTGTCGCCCACGTTTACCGGTCTCCGCTAATCACCCTGAGCCTTTAATTGCGCTGCACGTGAGGACGAAGCCCCTGTGACTTCAAAAGAGCGTGGGAAAGGCTGATTAAAAGGCTTTTCTCCCCCGTTGGGATCCACACCTTCTTTGAAGCCCTTCCAAGCGACAAGGCAAACGCACCCACCGCCAAAGGACCGTATCTATATTTTAAGTGACTTTAATTTCTCTTTTTTTCCCCCCTCTCGCTCTCTTCCCGCCCTCCTCTCCTTTCAGTTTTGGAAACACCTGGTAAGTTGTAAAATGATTTACGAAGTGAAAGTGTTAAATGAGGCCACCAGCTGTAAGACTGACAGAGCTTTATGAGTTTTATTAGGTGCCCTATTATGGAAAATAAACTTTAATCCGTCCATAAAAACAGAATCTGAAAAACATATTTGCCCTTGTAGTCTGGAACACTGAAGGTATTCTTGTGAGACGCTGGGCTTTAAAGAGATTAATTTTATTGAGACAGACACAATACACCGGTAGGACTTTGATACAGAGGCGGTGACTGTGCCCGGACCCCGCAAGGCTGTTTCTCAGAGGGTGAGACACGTTTGGACACACACCACTTGGGCCCACGTTCGCCAGCTTAATTAGCTGGTATTTAATTGAAAATTAACGATTGAGGGAGTATCTTTTTTTTTTTTTTCGCTCTCAGGTAGCTCTTGATTTTTTATTATTATTTTATTTATTGTTAATATATTTTTTTTAAGATAACGATGCGTCCTCCAGATTGATGCCGTTTCGATATTTTTAAGGTGTGAACAGGGAGTTTTAAATCCTGCGGGAAATAGCTCGGAGGCTCCGCCGGGGGTTGCGCGGAGGAGCCCCCGCGGAGCTGCGCGCCCCTTGCGCGGCCCTTCACCAGCCGTGGAAACCGGGGAAGCGAGTGATGCTGCCGTTTCTCGAGCGCCTTAAATTCCCTGCAACCTCTGGCCGAAAGGAAATGGGTTACAAACTTAAATCAGAGCCTCGGACATGACTTTTTTTTTTTTTTTTTTTTTTTTTTTTTGGT
>NW_015090864.1:8532186-8544999 GCF_001431845.1 Calidris pugnax
ATGGGGGGAACTGGGAGGGAGGTATCGATAACGCCCAAATCAAGTTTACCCCCATCAAGTTTTTCTGACCTATGGGATCCATCCAGATTTATGATTTACCCAGTGAAAGTGTGTGATTTACGGCGAATCCCTCCCCCCCCACTCCCCGGGCGCTCCGGGTGTGCCGGGCAGGGAAAACTCACAACTAAAACTGCCTTGTCCCCAAACGCCACCTCCAGCCGCCACCACCCGAAGGTCTCTCTCCGTGATGTCCGTGATGGACAAGTCTTCTCCTTCCTGTCGTCTCATGCCATCATCTCATGCAGCCTCCAGCCTGGGCTGTACGGGGGGGATTGCTGCAGAGGCCGTTTAGAGGGGCCACGCTGCTCTCCTGTGAAAGGTTAACGCGGGTTTGTAAAAAAAAAAAAATCACTTTTTTTCCCTTTTTTATCTTTTTTCTTTTTTTTCTCTTTTTTTTCCCTTTTTTTCTCGTTTTTTTTTTCTCGTTTTTTTTTCCCTTTTTTTTTCCTTTTTTCCAGGAGCGGGAACGCTCCGTATTTCGGAGCTCTTCCCCCTCCGGGGCTGTATCCCGGAGCAGCGGCCCCCAGGATGCGGGACGATGCGGGGAAACCTCTCAAGCTCCGGCGGGTCCCTTCGCCCTCCCCCTGCGCGCCCCTACGCGGGAGCGGGAGCTTCGCCGCGCCGTAATTCATTAACGGGGATGAATTGCCAGACGTGGCCCCGAGCTGGTGAGGATGAGCCAGTGATTATATTTAAATTCGCTATAATTGATTTGGGGAAGAGCTGCGGTGACAAGGATGAATTGATCGGCAAATTTATTGGCGAGATAAATCCCGCAGTTATCGAAAAGCCCGCGTTTCGCTGCCGGGGCGGCCGTGGGGCTGGGTCCTCTCTCCGGTACCGGGGAGGGCACGGAGCCCCTCGCCCCTTTCCACCCGCCCTTGGAAACCAGCGCTGCTCCCCCATTTCCTACACTGGGGGGTAATGGGGGGGATGCCAAGGTGTGTCCACCCCCCCCCACCCCGGGTCGCCACCGCTTCCCCGTTACCGGTGGGACACTCAGCTCCGCTGCCGAGGGGGCTGGAAAGGAACAAAACGAGCCCCGGAGGGGGAACCCGTCTTGATTCCCCCCCCCCGTATCCAGGTGCTCACCCCCGTGTCACATATTGCACGACGGCTGCGGCACTGAACTGAATTTGGGTTAAAAACCGGTTCCCCGACTCCTTCGGCACCTCCCGGAGCACCGGGAGCCCCCGGCCCGGGGGACCCCAGCGTGTCCCCCCCCCAGCCCCCGCCCCACAGAGCGCTCATACAGCTCAAGTACAAAACGCCGTTTATTTTCCACCTCCTCGCACGAGGTGGGAGGGCCTGGGGAATAATTTAGCATGCATAAGTAGAAGTAACTTTTTTTTTTTATATTTATATATATATATAAATACAATATACAAAAATAAACACAGTATTGAGATTTCCAGCAGTTTTAACGGTCATGACATAAACAGTTTTCCCAATATATAGTAAGAACAAAACATTTCCAATACTCAGCGAAAGGAGCAACGCTTCCAGGGGGCAGGGATGGAGGCGGGGGGGCGGGGGGAAGGGGGGAGGCAGCTCAAGTTTTGTCTGATTTTCAGTCAATAATAATACTGTATTCACCGTCAATCCTCTTCCCCGCCCGGCATGCGGGGGACCCTCTTCTCCGTCCCCCTCCAAAGAAGGGAGAAATCGGAACGAAGGGGGGGGGGCATCGGGGTCGGTGCCGACCGGGAGCGGCGGGGCTTCCCCCCCCCCACTCGGAGGGGCTGGAAGAGCCCTCGGGGTGTGCGGGGGGGTCTCACTGGGGCTGTGCCGGGGCTCCGTGCCGGCCCCGGGGCTGAGCGTCCTCCTCATCCACCTCGGAGCAGTCGGAGGAGTGGTAGGGGCAGCATCTCCCGATTGCAGCCGCCGTCGCCTCTTCTGCCTCCTCCTCCTCTTCCTCGTCCTCCGGTTCGCTGTCGGGCAGGTCCCGCATCCTCCTCCCGCTGCTCTTCTCCGGGGGTGGCGGCAGCAGCAGGTCCTCGTCCCCTTTGTCCTCCCCGCTGCCCCCCTTTTGCTTCTCGGCCTCCTGCGCCGCCTGCTCCTTCGCCTTCTTGCTGCGCTTCCACTTCATGCGCCGGTTTTGGAACCAGATCTTCACCTGGGGAAGGACGGACACACAGACACTGCCTCAGCCACCGCCCCCGGGGAAGGACGGACACACAGACACTGCCTCAGCCACCATCCTCACCTCCAGCCCCGGCAGCATCCCCCCCTCGCCGGGCCGGGCCCACTCACCTGCGTCTCGGTGAGCATCAGGGACGTGGCCACCTCGAAGCGCTTGGGTCTGGAGAGGTACTTGTTGAGCTTGAACTGGTGCTCCAGCTCCAGCAGCTGCTGGCTGGTGAAGGCCGTGCGGGGCCGGCGGCACTTCCCCAGCAGGTTGGACTGTGCCTGGGCTGGGGAAGGAGAGGAGAGACAGAGGTGAGCCCCCCCCCTACATCCCTCCGCCGCGATCGGGCATCCCCCTGTACGGGGGTGGGAAGGGGGGGATGGAGAAAAGACGGTGAGGGGAAGATTGAGGCAAGGATGGAGAGTTATCCACCGGAGCACCCCTCCCAAGGAGGGATCTCGCCCAGCCCCTCCGGCTCCGGGGTTTCTCGGCTCCGCACAGCATCGAGGGATCCCCCATAGGGACCAAAAATAAAAAAATTAAATTAAATCTTTTAAAGAAAGAAAAAAAAAAGTCACTTGATTTCCCAAGAGCCTAACAAGTGCGAGACAATAAAACGGATGGCGGCGCAGGCGGACGGGGCTCTCCGGGGAGCAGCAATTCGCTCCGTTTAATGCTTTAGTTAAAGCTGCCGCACTCCCGACCCCCCGGCTTTCATTCAGGGATTGGAGTTGGACACCCCCCCGCCGGGAACCGCCAGGCACCGGCCGCCCGTCCGGGCGTCAATCAGCAGCCAGGGGCAGAACACGGTCTTTGAACGAAAAAAAAAAATAAAAAAATTGCCGTAGTTTCCGCATTCAGAAATAATAATGAAAATCGAGGATTTGTAGTAACAAAAATTAAATAAAGAGAGCCGGTGGTGGGCAAGGGGGGAGGACACCGCGGGGAGGGGGGGCACTGAGCCCCTTCGCGGGGCCCGAAAACCACCGGGGGATGCGAAGCGGCCGCGCTCCCGCCCGTTTCTCGAAGCATTTTGGCTTATTTAGTTTAGAAAAACAAACCAAAAAAATAAATCGGAAAACGAGGAAGGGGCTGCCCTGGCTCCCCGGCCGCCTATGGAGCCCGCTCGCTGACGGGGGCAGCCAGAGCAAAGGGCAGCGCCCGCCCCCGGCCCCCAGCGCCCGGGAGATTTTCTCACCGCCGTGCGATTTTCCGAGGCTCCATTCTCGTTTCTCTCCGGTTATTTATCCCCCCCCGCACCTTGTTTGAGGGGCAGAGCTCTGACAACTCTCCTAATTATTTTTTTTTTTTTCTTCCTGACCGTTCCAGTCCAAACGGCCCCAATTCGAGAGAAAACAATGGACTTTTTTGTCTGCGAACGCGTGTGCGGAGTATGAGATGGGGGAAAAAAAAATGAAGAAAAAAAAATAATAATCGCAATTCCTTTCCTGGCGTGATTTTCGTAAAAGTACACCTCCGGTACTGTTAAATCGGCCATTCCCACCGAGAGCTCACACCTCCGAAAATGATCTTTGCCTGAACCAGATGCGTAGAGGGTCCCCGTCTCCCTGAGGCCTAGTGCTCGGCACCGCGCCTTCCCCGGGAATGCGGGAATCTCCGCTGTAACGCGGCGTTTCCAGCTTCCCCTCATCCCGCACCTCAGCTGCTCCCACTCTATTCCATATGTATTCCTTATCCCCCGGCAACGCGGCACCCCACATTTTTTTGCTCCCCCCGGATCCGCACCCGTTCACCCGGAGGATTCCGCCGTAATTATTATAAGCTCATTTCCGATAAAAGAGAAATCAATTTAAGGACGGGGGCTGGGACCTGCCGCCTCGCTTTTAGTGGTGGGGATGTACCGGGACTGGGTTTTGGGGGAGACCGTGGTGGCCCCTGCCCTGTCGCCACCGGCCCTCGGTGGCTTCTGCGCCCCGTGGGCGGCGGGAAAGGGCGTTCGCAACGTCAGGAACCGATTCGCCGCTTTTCCGTGAAAAACCGGGCTGTGCGGGGCCGGGAACGGCGAGGCGACCCGCACAGCCCCGCTCCCCGTTGGGGATCACGGTTTCCTCCTAGTAAAAGTCAAAAATTCGAAATCACCGCCTGGTTTAAACCCGCAGCTCATTGACGGGGGGGGTGGGGGGTGTTTTTTCACTCTGGGAAGGAGACAGCTCCCGGTAAGACCCCCCCCGGACCGGGATGATGGGGGCCGGGAGGGGAGGGATGCGGCCGGCGGGGCAGCGGGAGGCGAATACTCACAGTTGAAGTCGGGCATTTTGGGGAGGATCATGCCGGCGGTGGAGGCTCGTAGCCACTGGTCCAGCTGGAAGGTGCCGGCGCTGAGCTTGATGGGGTCGGCGGCGGGGTGGGATGGATGAGCCCCCTGCACTTGCGAGTAGGAGTAGGAGAGAGCCGGGTGCTGCCCGCCCAGCGCCGAGTACCCGTACACCGGGTGCCCGTAGAGAGCCGCCTGCGCCGGCATTCCCGGCCCGCCGGGCGCCGCGGGGTGCAGTCCCAGGGCCATACCGGCCGCCGAGGCGTGGTGATGCGGATGGGGACCGGCGCCGGTACCGGCCAAAAAGCCCGGTTTGGGAACCAGGGCGCAGTGGGCGGCCAGGAGGCGCGGCGGAGAGGGGCTGTCGGTGCGCAGGCAGTCGGCGGGGCCGCCGGCGGGATGCTCGGAGGAAGAGGATGAAGAGGAGGAGGATGATGATGAGGAAGAAGAGGAGGAGGAGGACGGGGGGCTGCCGCTCCCGCTGCTGCTACTGCCGCTGCCGCCCAGCGAGGTGACCAGGGCCAGCGGCGCCGTCTGCCCCGCCGCCACCGCTGCCTTGGGGGGGTCGACAGCCAGCAGAGCGTCGATGCGGAAATTTTTGGATTTTTCCATGGGAGCGCCGGTCGGGCTGGGGAACGGGGGAAGGGAGAGGAAAAAAGAAAGGAAGGGAAGGGGAGGGGGGGGGAACGGCGGCGGTTCAGGCGGCCCCAGGGCCGGCCGCGTCTCCCGGCGGCGGCGGCGGGCGGCAGTGCGGCCCCGCTCCCCGGCGCGCCCCTTCAAGGGCCGCAGGCGGCTCCCCATTGGTCCGGCCGGGCTGCGGCCTCGCTCGCCATTGGTCCCGCCGCCCACCTGTCATGGCGGAGCGACCCGCCCCCTCCTTCCCTCCCACCCCCGGGGGACTCCGGAGCGGCGGGGGGTCAGCGCCGGAGGCGGGGAGGGGGGACACACACACACGACGTGGGGACTGTCCGGTGGACGGGCGGGGAAGCGGCTCCGAGCCGCGGGGAGAGTCCTATGTGTCCCCCCAGCTCCTAAGTCCCCCCCGGCCCCGGTGGCTCCCACCGCCGCCGTGCCCGCGCCCGGCAAATATTTGCCGTAAACGCGCCGCCGGCCGCTTTTTAACGGGTCGGAAAGAATAAACACCTGTGGGTCAGGGAGTCACGCCTGCCACCCACCCCCCCGGGTTTGTCAACAACGTTATTAGACCCGCTTATCTACGGCAAACAGGCCCGAACAGAAAAACGGGAAAGAGCGGGGCGAGGGGTCGCTCCTGCGCCGGGGTCCCGTTCCCCCCGGGGGGGATATAGGGGGGCGGCGGGGACTCCGCAGAGGCGGTGTGAGCGGAAGGTCAGGCTGCCAAGGTAAACACGCTCTCCCCTCGAAAAGCCTTTGGCAGCCCCCGGGAGAAGGCGCTGGGATGCGGGAAGCGCCCGTGTCACGGTACCGCTACCGTGTGTCCCCCCCGCAGCCCCGGGAGGGGCCGCTTCGCACCCCGGTGTCACGGCGAGAAGGGTGCGCTGCCCGCCTGCCCCCCGTCCATTGCGCTTGGAAAAATTAAAGCGATTAAAAGGGAGGAGGAAAAGGGGGAAAGAAAGGGAGAGGGTGGGAAAAAAAATAAAGAAAAAAGGGCAAAGAAAAACATCCGACAACTTCGCTCCCGGTGCCCCGCTCGCCGCTGCTCCCGGGGGCGGAAGGGCCAGAGCACCCCTGCGGGCGTGTGTGCACACGCACAGACACGCACACGCACAAACATGCACGCGCACACACGCGCAAAGACACGCACCCTTTGCTCCGTGCCCCGGTACCCCCTTCTCTCCTGCACCGACTGTTTTTTTCTTGACCCGCCCCCCCCCGATTGCAGCCTCCGGACACGCTCACTCACGCAGAGCAGACGGACAGACAGACACAAGAAGGGACAGACACCAGAGGCGCCCGTACAGCCGTGGCAGGACCGCGCACACGCGTGGCACAGCGGAGCCCCCCGCACCCAGAAAACACCCGCACCCTGCTGTCCCCCCACCAGCGCGCAGCCACGGGCGGAGCAGACGGTCCCGCACCGCAGCCGCCCCCGCACAGGCAACGGGGACACGCACCCGGGGCACAGCCCGCGCCCGGCAGACGCACAGAGGCGCCCGTACAGCCGTGGCAGGACCGCGCACACTCGTGGCACAGCGGAGCCCCCCGCACCCAGAAAACACCCGCACCCTGCTGTCCCCCCACCAGCGCGCAGCCACGGGCGGAGCAGACGGTCCCGCACCGCAGCCGCCCCCGCACAGGCAACGGGGACACGCACCCGGGGCACAGCCCGCGGGCGCTGCGGGGACGGCGGGGACACACAAGACCCCCCGCTCCTCCGGGCTGCGGGGGAGGAGAGGGATACAGGGTCGCAGGATGGTTTTTATGAACCGGTTGGGTTTTGCCGGGGCCACCGGCGGGCTCCGAGGGGCCGGGGCGGCCCCAGGGACCGGGCCCCGAGGTGCGCGGGGGCTGTCCCGGGCACTGCCGCCTTCCGCCGGGGGGACAGGAGCGGGACAGTCCCACGGCAGAGTGTCCCCCCGGCAGGGGCTTGTCCACACGACCGACCCCGGAGACTGGCGGGGGGGATATTGGACCCGCACCCGCCTCCTCCATCCCCGCATCCCGGCAGGGCCGAGGGTCACCACCCTTCAATGGGTTGTGGGACGCCCAGCCCGCTGGAAACGGGGACGCGACTGTCACCGGGCAGAGCCGGTGCCAGCTCCCGGTGTCCGGGCCGTCGGTCGTTCCCCACACACGGAGACCGCTTTGGGCCCCTTCTCGGTGCGATTTGGGAGAGGAGGGAGCGGAGCTGCAGAGGAAATCACCCCGTGGGCTGCGCTCAGGACACGGGTGGGGACGCGCGTCCGCGGCCGGGGGGGATGCGCGGCTCCCGGTGTGACCGGGGCCACGAACGTTTCTCCAGTGGGGTGGAAGGTGCAGCCGTCTGGCGGGGGGTGAGAGCCAGGGCCGCATGACCCCCCTCATCGCTCCCAGGCTGCCCTCCCGCCCGGGGGGCAATAGTCAGTGCTTAGAGAAGGATTTCGATTTTCAGTTTTTGTGGGGTTTTTTTTTGGTTTTGTTTTGTTTTTTTAATCGAGTACAATTCCCCCCATCTTTTCTTTTTTCTTCTCTTTTATCTTTTATTAATTTTCTCTTTTTTTCCTTTCTTTTTTCTTCTCCCCCACTTTTGTTTTGTGGCAAGCTGTTCCATTTAGCAGGTGTTATAGAAAGGGGGAAGAGAGATTGGTAGTAGATTTTTTTCTTTTTCTTTTTTTTTTGTTCTTTTAAAATTATTGTCATTTTTTCTTCCCTCCCCTCTCCATTCCGTGTGTTTTCCCCTCCCCTTCCCCTCCATCTCCAGGTGCCGCAGGGCACCCGGGCCGCCTGAACTCCCCGCCGCTCCCGCACCTGTGTTGATCCAATATATTGCCCGGGAGCCAACAATGCGCGGTTATCTCGGCGGAGATAGCGCAGGGAACCGCGCTACCCCCGACACCTCCGGGTGGTCCCCTTTACACAGCAGAGCCCCCGCTCCCCCGGCCGTGGGCAAACAGATGCGTATCTCGCCTTTTGAAAAGCTGGGGGGGGATGAAGGGGGGGGGTGGTTCACTCCGGGGGCGGCGTGGGGTGAACCCCGGGCTGCCCAGGGGGAACGCCGGAGCTCCCGGAGCCCTGCGGTGTGTGTGCGGGGGTCTTAATTCCTCCTAATTAACCCCCCCGCCCCGTCCCGGTGTCCCCCCGCCGGCCGGTCTCTCCAAAGCCGTTAGGAACCTCAGGCGCGGGGCCAGCGTTATTGCCAAAAACAGATATTACACTGCGACATTCTGTAAATGAGATAATGATACATAAACCTCCCTGATAAATGTGACATCCTCGGGATGTCTCCTCTAAATTAGCCGCTTGCATTGACTGCTAATAATGGTGAGTTTATGAAAGCAATTTCAGTGCAAAAAGCACAGGGTCTTCTCGGTCTAATCAGCCTGCCTCTCTTAATGGATGAGGGGGTCAGGCGGAGAATTATTGACACTCTGCTGCCCTTAACCTGTTTCCCAATAAAGCTGATTAGTTTTTGTCAATTCATCAGCTAACCACTCTCGCCGGGACTGCATCAAAGCCTTATTTGCTCAGGGGAAATCAACAAGTCACAGATCAGATCCATTACGGAGCGGCTCCGGCTGCGGGCGGCTCCCGGGGCCGGGGGGCTGCTCCCACAGCCGGGGGGAGTCGCCCCAGGCATGGGGGGGGGCTCTTCTGGGGAGAAAATGAACCCCTCCCGGTACTCAGGTTGGCACAAACAGCGCCAGGGATTTGGAAAACGCATATGTGTTGTCAAACTTTTTTTTTTTCTTTTTCTTTCGGCCAGGAAAAGAGACGGGGATGCCGGGCACAAACGCGGCTGGGTCCGCACCAGCGCAATGTCCTGTCTGGGTGCTCGGAGTGGGGGGGTGGTCTCTGCACCTCCCCTCCCAGGAAAAGAACATTTAATGCACTCCCAGCCTGGTCCTGGAGAGAAGGGTCGGTCTGCAAACGGGCTGCTAAAAACCTTTCTTCACCCCAAACCCCCGCCCTCGGGGAAAAAGCTCTCCCTGCATTAGGACGCCAGGATTTTTTTATTATTTTTTTTTTTCCCTACAAACCATCTTTCAAAGTTTTGTTCCTCGTTAGACTTTCTCTCTCTTCAGATAACGGCGAGCGAAAATTTTAATTTTAGTTCTCCTGCTGCCGCGATCCCCGCGTCGGGCGCGGTTTGTCTGGAAGAACGAAAGCTCTGACAGTTTGGGCTCATCCAGAGGAAAACAACAAAAAGGCCACCAAATGTGCGCTGCCCCTTTAAGCCCCGACCGACAGCCTCTCAGTCCACCCCCCTTCAATTTAATTTCATTAAAACAGAGCATGAATATTTCTATTAAACCTAAAATGAAATATGAAGCCATTTAGACTCTGCCTGCACCAATCACCCAGATTTATGACTTTTATTCATCACATCAAGAGCTGGGAAAAATGAATTTTCTTCACCCAGGAAGGAAATAAAAACCCTGCCTTGGTCATTTCCAGAAAGCTGTTAATTTGCCCGTGTGGTAATTACTTTCACAATTAACTAAAATACAAATCAACCTGACAAATTGGGTTAGTTTATATATTAATTAGCCGGTTTAAATTTATTCATTATGAAAAGACAATTTAAGAGGACCCCGGGTGTCTGTTTTATCGCAATAAATTATTGTTAGGAAATGGGGGCTAATAAAATATCACAATATTTGAGGGCACCGCGCAGGCGGGGAGCTGCCTCTGCGCCGCCGGCGCTGGGGGGGGGGGCTTCCGCGGGCGCGGGGCCGGAGCGCGGCTCTCCGCGGGGGCCGAGGCCGGAATGGTGTCCCGCAGGAGGGGGAGGGGGCCGAGGCCGTGTCCCCCCCCTCCAGCTGCGCTGATTTAGCGCTCCGTCGATAGGATCATTCGATGCCTTTTAGCTTGTGATCTTTATAAATGTCCCGCTATTAAATTAGAAAATGATTCTCTCCTCGTTTAATTGTATTCTTTCGTTTCTTATTCCCAATTAATTAGTCCTATCGACGTTGCAATATTTTAAATGACTGGAGTCCGTTTACAGTTTAAAATATATGGGTCAGCGCGTGCAATTTTCGACCAGGCAGAACTAGATAATGTGGGTTTTAACTACTCTTCTCCCATACGTCTTCAACATCTGGCTAAATGCATCATTTGGGAAACGCCCCGCGTATTTTACGCGTGTGGGACCGACCCCTCCGCACCCCTCGGAGCCCCGGCCGGGGTGATTGCGCGCCGCGCAGCTTTCCGAAAATCGCTTTGCGCCGCATCTTCCGCCGGCGCTGCGAAGTAAACGGACGGTTTAAGGACAAACCGTGCGGTTTTGGGGAAAAGCTGCGGGTTTTTTCCCCCAGCCCAGCCCCGGCGTGGCCGGGGGCTGCGAAACGCCTTTGGGGCTCCCCCCGCGAACCTTCCCCTGTGTAACCCCCCCCCAGTGCAGGCGCAGGAGGAGGGGGGATGCGCTGGGACCCCCCCCACTGCCTGTCCCGGGCAGGAGCCTGTGCCGGGGACTGGAGAGGGAACAGCAGAGTATTAAATAGATCTTAAATACATATAATGGGGTATTAAATAACCAGCCCCCTCCTGGCTGGGGTGGTCTGTGTGCCCCCCCCGGCCCAAGCACTGCCCCAGGGATGTGCAGGATGGAGGAGAACATGTGTGTCCCTCCTGTATCAGAAGCAAACGGGGGCCTTGGTGCTTTTTCACCTTCTCTGGTCCTCTCTGCCCCCTGGAGAAGACCCCCAAGAGCTGATCTAAAAGACAGGATGGGCAGCGTGGGTCACCCTGTCCCCGGTGTAGCCCCCCCCCCTTCCCCAGAGCAGGGGACCCTGTGCAGTCCCACCTTCTCCGTGAGCTGGGCTGGCTCTGCCCCCAGGCTGAGGCATGGGAGGGAACCCACAAGCCCATGGGGGCGACCCCAAAAGCCCATGGAGGGCACCTAAACATGCCCAAGGCTGAGGGAGCAGTCCCCCAGGAGGAGGCTGGCTCCAGGGAGGGGACTGGCAGGAGCACTGAGGGGGCACAGGTGAATGTGGCTGGGCTGTGACAGCGTGGGGGTGTCGGGGGGGACATGCATCTGTGGCTTCTTTATTCCCTGCTCCCCCTTCCCCCTGAGGATCCCCCTTGGTGCAGATGGACACGAACTCCCCGGGGTCTCCTGGGTCATCATCCTTCAGCTGATGCCTCCTGCTTGGTCCAGCCCACCCCATCCTAGTCCCCAGCACATGAAAGCTGTGAGGGCTGTGTGTCTCAGATACAGTATCTATAGACAGGTACCTGGGACATCCTTCTTCCCAATGGGCTTTTTGGGTGGCCCTTCACTGACTTGTGCTTAAACACCTGGGACAGAGAAGTCACCTCCCACCCATACTTAAGCTGATGCTGTGGGCTTGGGCAGAGAAAAGCCAGGCTCAGAATCATCCCTGTAGCAGACAGAATTGCTCTTTGCTGTCCCCAGCATGGGGGACTTGTGTCACTGGTCCTTCCTCATGGGAGTGTCTCTGGAGGATCTTGGGTCTGTAGATCTCAGCATCTGCCTTGAGCTTTTGAGATTCAGGTGGTCCCAGCCTCAGTCTCCAGCCCTGCCTCCCCGGGACCCCTCTCCAATGGAGCAAGGCTTCTTGCAATTGATTTTAGAGAGATTATTTGGAGAAATAAAAGATCCATGTGGGTGGGGAGTGTGATACCTGCCACCTCTCCAGGAGACACATGAAGATTTCCTTCACCTTCACATCGCTCAGCTCTGGGACTGTTTGGTCCTCCAGTGTGCATGTTGGAGGAACAACATAAATGTCAGGAAGGATAAAAGATTAATCCTAAGGGCAGATAAATAATGTGACAAACACTATTGTTTCTTGGCCTGGGCTCCAAGGGTCCCTCTCATCCATGGTGGGCTCAGAAAAAGGACCTAATGTGGTAAAATCTAAACGTGAACCGCTCCCACCATTAATTGTATCAAATGTCGTTGTAGTAACATTAATCACAGCGAGTTCCTCCCGCGATTTAGGAGATTGTAATATGTGATTCCATAAGACTCTCATTGTGATTTAGCATTGATTAATGTCCATTCATAAAATGATATAAAACTTACTTCTCTTCCATTGTAGAGCCCCAAACCGCGTTCCAGCCAATATTTCAAAACCTTATTAATGTAACTGCTAATTTCAGAGGGTGACGGCGATGGTTATGGTGTACACGGGCTGGTGTGGAGGGGTCTGCAGGGGGGGCAGGAAGAGGTTACAGAAATTATTTCCGAAGCAGAAAATTGCTGTCCGGTTTAAACTATTTCAGGTGCTACTCAGTTATTTTGCTGTGATTTCCCTTTCACGTCAGAGCTCCTGAGGATTTAATTGGTGCTTTGAACTGCCTGATGCTAAGTGCTCAAAGAATCCAATTGTTTTGGTGATAAAACCCACAGGATTTGTACCTGTGGCTTCTTCATTCCCTTGTGGTGTTCAGTCACCTTCCACTCCCCGTGAGCTGGCTGCTCTGGAGACATTCATAGATCCAGCCCAGTTTCATTGTATTTTCTGGAGGCAGGAGGCTCTGCCTGGCACAGGGCCTAGTACAAAATAGCTCATGCTTTCTATTTCCTTTATTTCTTCTCTTTTTTAAGACACATACCAGGGATTGCGATGTGCATGCGTAATGCTATGTGACCCAGGAATCACGCTCTTGCAAAAAAAGATCAAATTAGTGAAGCTGGGAGGAGACCGTGCGACTAGCGAAATGTTTAGAGAATCAAAAAAAAAAAAAAAAAAAAAAGGGT
>NW_015090864.1:8545137-8580120 GCF_001431845.1 Calidris pugnax
AAAAAAAAAAAAAAAAAAGAAGGCTGAAAGTTGACATCTGGATAAAAAACCAATACATAATAGGAAGTTCAACATTTGGTGCTTCCGTATATATAATTTAGCTATAGATAATAGATAATAGAGAGTTCACAGGATCACTTGATGGGAAATATATTGATAATACAATTTTTCTTTGCAAAATGTATGCAATGATTGCAGTTTTGGTTTAATAATAAATTTGACTTTGAAGAATCATTTGATTCAAACCTCTGCTTTTCCTAATGGCATTCAGAATTATTAATATCTGTCTAGCCAGCTAAAGAGGTTTTTAAAAGAGTATGCTGGGTGTTCTGCAATTAGAGTGGCCATCTGCCCTTTATTAAAACTCCATTAACCTTTACATTAAAACACATTTAAAATGCAGACACACTGAAAATATCAAACACAAATAAAATAGATAAATCTAAGTGGTTTCTTTGCTTTACTGGCTTATTTGTGCAGAACGTGGCAACTTGTTGTGCCACCTATAATTTTCTGGGGACAGATAACACTTTGTAGCATCAATTTTTCCGTGTTAAGGATAGGATACACTTACAAGAAGGCAACGGAATTAATAACATCTCCGATGAAAATTTCTAGAACATAATCTTCTTTATAGAAGGCTAGAAAATAATTTAAAGTTCATAATATTAAGTTCAGAAGAAAATGCTTCATTTTAAGAGCAGAACTAATTTGCTTTGCTCATTCAGCTCCGCTGATTACAGTGGAGTTATTTATGTGGTAGAATGATTTGTGCGAATAAAATGATGGGAATTTTTCTGAAAATATTCAGGTATATAGTCGATGTAAAATCCAACACGGTCCCTGTAGATGCTGCTGCATTGTTCCCTTGAGCCTTGTACTGTGGTTTCTCTCTAAGGAGTGAGAGCGATACTGTATTTACCCTGCCTGGATTATTGCAGCCACTGGCAGAGCTGCTGATTTCGCCTGGAAGTAAATATGCCTAAAATTACCCTTTCTAAGACCTGTTTTTACTTGCTCCTAATTTCCCCACATTTGATCAATGTGAGCTGAAATTCCTGAGCTAAAATACCCGCCTGCTTTTTTTTTTTTTTTTTTTTAATTCTACAAATGCATTGTTTGATGAAGGGGTTAAAAATGTTTTAAATGCAAAAGGGTTTTGCGGAGTATTTTATACGGATGAGGAAGTAAATATGCCTAAAATTACCCTTTCTAAGACCTGTTTTTACTTGCTCCTAATTTCCCCACATTTGATCAATGTGAGCTGAAATTCCTGAGCTAAAATCCCCGCCTGCTTTTTTTTTTTTTTTTTTGAAGTCAGCACAAAACCAGCTCACAGCCCTTCCCGAGACCCAGGTTAAGGAATTAATGCCATTGTTTCTCCCGGCTCAAAGGCTCCCCAGGGCGGGTGTTTGCACACCCAGGGAGCCGTGATTTACGGCCGCAGCTGGGGCTGGATCAGGCCCCCCTGGCACGGGGCACACCTCCTGTCATCCATCCCACAAACCCAGCCTTTGCCCAAATCATAAAACTTTGGAAAGCAGCTCCTCCGCGAGCTACGCAGCCTCCTTCCCTGCGTTTCCCAGGGACTGACTCTGCCCCGGAGATACCCCTGGTTGGGATCTGAGTAGGATTTTCCTCCCTGCCATTGCTTTTTCTGCCTCCCATGGGCTGCAGCAGCTGGTACCAGAGGAGGGAGGTGTCAGACCCGAGCACAGCGAGGGAAACGGGCCGAGGTGAGTGAGGAAGGAGGTGGGTGAGTGATGCTCACCACGCATCGTGGGTACCACACCAGCTACCAGGGCTTGCAGGGAAATTCAGAGCTGGAGGTGATGGAGGCAGGTGGGGGGGACCGCAGAGCTGGGAGGAGAGAGGGTGGTGGGAGGAGAGGAGGGATGGGGAGGATGAGGATGGGTAAGGGGTCCGGGTCTGCGGTGTGGGGCTGGGGAGGGGTGGTGGGGAAGCGGGAGGCAGCGTCTGGAGAACGCCACGCAATGAGGACGTCAGCATGGAGGGGGAGAGGTCAGTGGTGGTCAACCCCTGGTGTGATCGGCTGCTGCTGCGCTCAGCAATGGCTCAGGGGGGAATTTCTGACAGTCCTGGGGTTTAATACTCTTGTTTTCATTGCAGAACTGACTTTGTAAAAAAATTTTACACAGGAAAGGTTTTTAATCCAAACTGCAAGAAAATGCTTTTGACTTGACCTGACAGCACGTTTTCAAAGCCATAGTTTCTCAGAAAGTTTTACGATGTTTTGCAGTTTCTTTTTATTCAGAACAAACCCAAATAACAAAGTTGTATTATTCCCCAAGAACCACAAGTCCTGCTTCCTTTAAGTCTCTGGTCTCAGTGACCCCCGGGTATCAAATGGCATATTTTAAATTCAGTAAAGCCCTGCTGATAAGGAAATGGTCTAGGGAATTAAATAATATATTTCCACAGACCATCATGCTATTTTCTTAATTGCATTTTTGATAGCAGGATCCACATGTCCCTAGATTGAAGGATCATCTTGGAAAAAAGAGCTTAGCTTTCAAACAGGTTTGTATTTTTCTTAGCTGGGTTTATATATGGTCCTTATATTGACAGTACTTTTTGATTAATATTGTGTATAACATTCCTTAATGCATCAGTTGAATTAATTATGCAGAAACATTTGGCCACCTGGACGTACTATTGATGAAATGACATTTTATTGACAAAATGACAATTTAATACTGAGCTTCCCTAAAGCTCTCTGCTGAATACATTGTTTGGTTCGGAAAGTAGAACAGGGGTGTGGGCAACTCCGGAAATCCTTTTGTTTCCTCCCAAATTTCTCAGTTGACTATGAATATGTTGGGTTTGCTACTGGAAGTTTGTACTGGGCTACTTTGGGTCCTGTGCTAATGGACAAAGTACAGGGGAGTGGATTCATCCACAGCTCCTGCTGCCTGAACTTGGAGGAACCTTCTCAATGAAGTTTGCTAAAGTGCACCTGTGGGTGATGGCCTCAACATCCCCTTTTGGCAGGGGCCCTGCCGTGGCTTCAGGCATTCCAAATTATTTTGGTAAACGAGTTGAGCTGTGGCTGGGTGATGTATATGGCTGTTAAGTGGAAAAAAGAGCCACCTCTACGAGGGTGGCTTGCAAAGAGCCTGGGTTTGCTGCCCTGCCCGCACCTTGGCGAGAAGAGTGTTCAAAACTTTCTCTTCTCATTACAGTGAGGACAGTGTGATCCCGTTGTGTGGTCTTGAATAAGCTTTAGTTTAGCTTTTGCTGTGTTTTTTTAACCCCGGACTTTAAAAATCAAACAGACTTCAAAATGATAGACTTGGGGTGGGATTTTCAAAAGCTTACAAGTGACTTTGGAACAGGCATCCTATGAAATTGCTGGGGTCTTCGATCATTCAGGCACTCGTGAAAAAAATCATATCCTTTATCGGGACCTTAGTTTCTCTTTCTTAAAAAATTGGAGTGTAGAGGCGGTCCTGATGATGGAGAATAATATTGACTTTCTGTTGCTGATAGCAGAGATGTGAGTGGGCTGGGAGTTTTCCAACCAGATGTTTTTTTCTTGGAAAACGCTGATTTATTGAAACTGAAACTTTTCATGGGAACATATCAGTACTGATTAAATTTTGTTGAGAGAGATTGCTAGGGTCTGAGCCAGAATTTCTGGCTGTAACAAAAAATGAGATCTTTGAACAGGGAATGGCCAACAGGTCAGGGCAGCCATCTGGAGCCTGTCTGGGTCAGGTAGAGGAGCGGACGGGCTGTGAGTCTCCCACATAACTGACATAGCCCTTGGGCTATTGCTTACTCCAAGGATCGTCTACTGTTTTTTCATAAAGCAAACTTAAAAAAACTCTCCAGCTTTTTCTTTTGTGGAATGGGAAGCTTATTTCTTGCCTGGGTTGTTGTGAGAATTAAATACTTGCTTGCAAAGGTCTTTGAAAACCCAGTCTACCCAATGATCAGTATTGCAGTTATTATTACTCGCTCAGAGAGGAAGTTGCATTGCAGGGCATGATCAACAGAAACCCATTGGAGAGGATGTCTGGATGTCAAGTCCAAAGACTAAATCCTCTTGAAGCAAATTACTGGTAACTGCATTATGGTGAGTTATCATCAGCATTAGCGTGAGGATTTGTTTCCATGTCAGAATGATGTTAATACAATATTAGTGATGCAGGTCTTTGGTGTCAACATGAGAATACCAAATGCAAGCAGAGGAAAATTGTATTGGATTGTGGGGATGATGGCAAATCAATGACACAGAAAATCTATGGAGAGCAGTTCGCAGTGACACAAGAAAGCAGTGTCCACATAAATCAGTGGACACTGAAAGGAAATTTCAAAGCAAGATTAAGTGGACATTATTATCATCTCAAGACCATGTGAAATTAGTGCTGCAAAATGAAGATGATACTGTGATACTGACATTTAGACCAAACAATGTCAAGAGAAATTACTCTCTCATTAAAAGAAACCAACAGGTTTCTCCATTACAAACTCGTCAGCAGCAGCAGCAGCAGCAGCTGTGCTCCATCAGGCCTGGGAGCTCCTGTGGTGGATCAGGACTTTGCAGTGTTTGGTGCTGAGCAAACACACACCTACACAGCATCTCCTGGCCCAGAAAGCTGCCAAAGATGGGGAACAGCAGATATCTGTAAAGTGTCTGGAGAGAAAAAAGGACAACATGGTCAGGGTGGTGGTGGCAGCTTCTGCTTTGCTGAATTTTCTGTACACAAAGGAGAGAGGTGAAGAACGAGGAAGGTGATGCTCTGGGGACTGGATGTGGAGCAGAAGGGGAGGGCGGTTGGAGAACTGGGGTGGGAGTTGGCAAGATGATACTGATAGGAAAGAAATGCTGATGGTGAAGTCACTCAACACCTTTTCTAACTAACCCCTTGTTTGAGAAGATGACTAATATGTTTGAAGTGGGTGAGTTGATATCTCCCATCCTCTTACCTCCTTGCAGCGTGAGGTTCATGCAATGTTCTTGCCTGTGCCCCAGTCCACCTGTCTGCCCCACACTCCACATGCTACACAGCTGAGCAGATGCACATTTAGCCCAGCCTTAAGCCTAGAAGGGCATCACTATACGTATAACCGGATGGTAGGACCCATCTCACCTAGTTTGAACTATTTAGGAGGCAGCTCTCACACAGCACAGGTACAGTGGGCACCAGCCCTGGGAACAGGGGAGGAATAAATCCTGCTCCAAATGCTGCTTTTCTGGAAACATCTCCTCAACATCTCCTCAGCCCAGCTTGGGCATGGTCCGGCTCCCAGCACGTAGCCTGTGTGTTGTGTACTCAGGGAGTTCTCCACTGCGAGTGGGAAGCAGTTCTGTGTTGTCTACACTTACTGCAGATTTACATTTATTTAGTTGAGGCACAGGGAGCTGGGTCTCAGGGAAGTCAGTGGGAATTTTGCCACCGGTTTGACGGCGTGTGGGACCAGGCCTTGTGCCTGCAGAGCGGTGTAAGTGTCCTAATGTGTTTAAAGTGTTTATAAAATTACTTAAGTCAGACACATTTTTCAGTTCAGCCCATTAGCCTTTCACACGTGTTTGTGTGGAGCGCAGCGCCCAGGCAGACTGGCGGCTTGTAAATGTTAAATCAGCATAAATATCACAGCCTCCGCGAAGGCCGTTAGCGTGGCAACTTACAGCATGATTAACATAATGCAGGGAAAGAAAATATTGACATTTTATACATCCCTATCTCCATAATGCTGCATGAAAAGTGATATCTGCAATGCTAATGGACACCTAATTGATGTTATTACAACGCTTGCAGCTCACTGGGAAGCTGGTGAGCGAGCCTGTAAAAGAGATAAGATTAAAAGAGATAACAGTTGCAGTAATTCCAGCCGTATTTCTGGCAGGAAACTCTAGTGCAGCACTTGCTTTAACTCCTGCTCCAGTCAGTGCTGGCATTTATTGCTTTGTAGCTTTAGGGAATTGCTCCTCTGAGGATGCTGAGTGCCCGGTGGTAAAGAGGAGCTGAGGGTGTTGAGCAGGAAAAGGCAGATTTGGGAACGAATCAGAGAGATTTTGTCACCCTGTTTTGTGCAGTGCAACGTTAGTGGCTGCTGCTCAGAGCTGTCTTGATGAAACAGGGGGAGACGGAGAGGAGCTCGATGACAGCATGTGCCTGTGGGCAGTGATACAGGGAGATGCTCGAGGAGGAAAAGGCAGAGCCCCTCCCTGGCATGGTCTGTGGCCACTGTGACATTCACAGGTTTTTGTGGGGTGTTTTCTAATTATGTTTCAGACCTGGCTTCCCAGGCCTTGCCACTAAACTGGCAAATTAACTTTAATCACAGTTACAACATATAGTTATTGGCTTAGCTTCATGCTGATCCGAGTGAGGAATCCCCAGATGACATGTGGGGAAGCACTCCTGGGACTCAGAACCTGGTGTCACTCCCTGGCACACCGAGGGGCTGAGCAGGGGCAGCTCCACAGGTGAGGAAGAGTCCTGTTTGGTGAATCCAGCCCCCCGGCGGGCAGGGGGACCGTGGCTCTGTGCACATCACCCAGGGATGGGATGCTGGGGATGTACCAGCATCCAGAGCATTGCAGTGAATGGAGAACTCTGGAAAACCAGTATTAAAACCCATCCTCAGTGAACAGCAAGTGAAAGCTTGGGGTGATGCTTGTCTTTAATAGGACTTGGGGATTTCTAGAGCCATTGATTTGTCTCTGGGACATATAAACTTGCCTTTTTTTCCCTCTGCTATTCAAAGAACACAAATATCTCCTGGAAGTACAGCAGGTACATTGATAGTGGCTCTATTCCAAGGAGGGTGTCCTTCCTCCAGCCTCTGGGAAGTTGGGGCACTGGTTGAACTTCCAACCTTGCTGGAAAGCTCTGTCCTCCTTCAGCAAGTCTCTCACACTGGGTGCTTTTCTGCCCGCACATTCCAGCCAGAGGGCCACTGTCACAAAGGACTCTGCACAGGATGTCATTAAAGGCAAATCCTCAAGAAAAATTATCTTCAGTGCACCAGGAATTCTTGAGTTAAGATTTCAGGACCGATGTATGATTTGCCAGATACCGATACGCCTACGGACACGGTGGTCCCTTGCTGCTTGCTTGTCCCCCGTGGTGTTGATTTTGCTTCTACCACATTTCAGCATTTGGTTTTAGTGGCTAGAACACCATTCGTACGTTGAATAACCTAAACTCTTTAATCCAAGATTGTTGGCCCCCAGAGGGATTTAGAAAACTTTCCTAAAAGATGGCAAAGAGCCAGTATGTTATCTTGAATCACAGTCTAGTTCCAGAGCAATCAACTCTAAGTTGTTTAAGAAGACTGTGTACATTAAAGTGGCTGTAAATCAGCATAATGAAAACAACAGCACATGCAGAAATTCATTACATATCTGATAGGCTGGGGGTGTTATTTTATTATTTAGTGCATTTATGCTTTATGATTGTTTTGCAGCATAAAATTCAGCCGATGGAGGTGAAATTACTCACAGTAAACAGAACACATTTCAAAAAATAAATAAATAAAATAAACACCTAAATGTTTTATTATAATAAAGTTACTTGAGGCCAAGAGTTCAATAAGGAGAATTTATAAACATATCATTTCAGATCTTGGAAGGATTTCAACATAATTTGCTTGTGGTATGGTAAGTGAGGTGAAATCCATCTACAAGTCTCTCTGGAGTAATAAATATATGGAAGTGTCTATTTATATTTGCTATGAATTTACTGTAGCACAAAAATGCTCTAGACTATCCAAATCAAATATGCATGACTTTCGGGCAAGGAAGGAATTCTTTACACACTTTATTTTTAAATAAGATCAATTTTATTTTTCCGCAAAACAAAAGTCCTGTTTTCTCTTTACTCGCTTGACTCAAATGCCGCCACGCAGAGGGTAAGAACTACTAGTGCCGTTAAGGCTTTGAAGAATCGGGCCCCAGGGCCCCAGCTTTCAGCAATATTTTTGAATATGCTTTCATCTAAGTTGACAGTGTAAATAAATTATAATAATTGAGACTTCATTTTATATCCATTTGTAAATGAACATAGATTTTTCAATTTATCTAAGTAATTAACCTTTATCAGAACTGCTGGCTGTAATGCAATGACAATTTTATACACAAATAGACGCCGGTGATTATCTGGAGGTATTTTGGGCTTTGTAACCAAGTCTACTCTTGAACAAATTCTCCAATGTGCAGGTGGGTATGGCTGAAGAGTCACCTGCTGCAAAATTCCCCATCACGTTGTCAGCAGCCGTCTCTGTAGGACAGTGAGATGGGGCCACTGACGGGAGCAACTTTGCTAGAGCAGGACAGTTTCACTTAGTGGCACTGCTGAGATTTTCACCTTCACTGCCATTCAGCGCTGGAATTAAATGAACTTATTTAACTACACACAGGACTTTGAAACCTTGCATAAGGAACAGTGAAAAATAATAAATTCTAAGCTTGTAGTGAAGTTTTATTTAGGGGAAGTGTTAGTTGGTAGATGTTACAGATGATCTGTCCCACTCCAATGGAAACATTGCCTCCTTTCCAAATAGGTGTTTTTAGGCTCACTTCCTAGAGCTACATTGTTCACCCTGAACAAGTTTCCTCACTTGGGGCTGACAGCCCTTCTAGCCAATGCATCTGTAGTCTCTGCTGTGTTACTTCTTTCTATCCCTCCCATAAGAAAAAAAAAAGGGGTCAAGAAAGGTAGGAATTACTAAAGGCAGACCTTTTCTTAAACCCACAGTCAGACCTTTTGTAGCTGCCCCCCAGGACTTGGAGACCCAGCACCCAGAACCGGAGCAAAGCAAGCCCCATTTTCCTGTTTTGCAGTGACCTAAAGGCTTACCCAAGAGTTCAGAAATCACATCTATGAAAACTGTCTGTTGCCTGTGCAGACTTTCATACTCTATAAAACAATCTGTTCTGATTAAAAAAAAAAAAAAAAAGTTTAGAAAAAGTTTAAGAGTAGCTTTAGTCTTTATACCTCTAGAACCCACCAGTACCAAAACAGAACCGTAGGGGGAACACAACTACATGGCATCAAATACACATATTTTGGGTACTTCGCTTTCACTAGAGGAAACCAAAAAGTCCAAAGTTGGAACTTAAGAAGGTGGTGGATGGAATCAAAATCTGACCATGGACTGGGTTATATCAGGGAGGTCAGTCTACCTGCGTGAGCAGGCTGTAAAGCATGAAGGGATATATACAGAAGTGAGGGGTCTGGCAGCCTAATGCAGCAAAACCATTTTTAGTGGATTAGACTAGTGAAAGATCAATCAGAGATTACGTAGATATTTTTGATCACACCCTGGGGCTGGATCAAGGGCTTCTCAAGGTCTCTGACAACCTTATTTTCTAAGATCTGACAGCAGCTCCAGGCTGAACTGCTGAAAAGCTGCTATGTAATATAATTGATTTTAAAAAGTGCTATGAGTTATTCCGGCCAATCCAAGAGAGGGAAAATGTCCCTTCTGTCCTCCTGGCGTACAAATCATAAGATGGATAATAAAATACAGATCGTGACAGAATTGCTTTCCCCTACGTTTTGGAAATGAATGATTTCAAAGCATTGGCAATCTCCTCTTGCCTGGGTTTTGAACTCCCAAACCCACTTTTTAGCATGCGAGGTTCTTTCCGTTGCAAGAGGCAAAGCATTGAAATATTTTGGGTTTTGGCAAGCAGGGCAAAAAAATCATCAAACCCTACAACTATTAAACTCTTGAGAAAGAAAGCAACAAGGTCAGCAAAATGTTGCAGTAAAAAAAAGCCTCTCTTAATGACAAGAAACCAGACTTACTCTGGACCACAGGGATCAAGATGTTGACTGTCAACCTCTCAAAAAGGCAGAAGCTGAAGAAGGTCTGACCAGACCTTGAAATGGGAAGGGTGGAAAGAAAAAGAAGAAAATAGTTGGCAGTGACTGAAAGTATGCATGAAAGAAAAAATTGCAAGAGCTTTGAAATCAAATCCCTGGAGAAGGATGTTTGTACACCCCTACTTATCAAGTGTAAAGAATTGAAGTGGAAAAGCTCTGGTTCAGTCTGATAAACAGTGGAAGTTGCTGCTGTGGGAGATGAAGGGGAACCATAATCCATCTCTCTGGATCCCTGACCTCAACAACCTAAAGAGTATTTTTTTTTTTCTGGTAAGAGAATTTTTATTCCTTACATGTTTAGAAAAACCTTCCCAAATACAGTTCTTTTCATAGCCAGCTCCCTAAGTCACCCCCCTCAACAAATAAATGACATGCAAACAAATAAAACTCTGCTGGTTTTCTTAATGGAAAGTACTTCTGGAGCATGGGCGCATGTTAAAACAGTGCTATGGAAGTCTGAAAAACAGTTGGAATTTAGAAACATAGCATCCAGGGATGGCTTAGGTTTGTTTGGTCCTGTCCCAGGCCCAGGTCAGAGCCTCTCAACAGCCCCATGGCTGACTGTAACGGAATCTTCCTACAGTCTGGTCAGTGAAAAATCCTGTGGTTTCCTGGTGGACTTCAGGCAGTATTAGATTATGCTGCTGCTGAAGGAGTGGTCCCTCCTCATCCTCAGCCAGGGCTCCTGCCCTGTGTGAGCCCGAGCAATCATCTGATTGCAATCCATGTAGTTTGGATTTGTCTGCAGACTAACCTTTTTTGGTTTTGGAGTGAGTTTTTCAGCTGATAGATGGATTAACCCAATACACTGTGCCTTGCAAATTCATTCATAATCTCCCACTCTGTCCTTCTTTGCATCTTCCACCCATGTGGCTCCCATGCAGACTCCCTGCAAGACACCTGTGGACAGCTTATCTGTGCCTGACTGAGAGCTCCTCTTGTGAGAAGGTAAATGACCAAATCTTGGGTATGAAGGATTCCTCATGTTCCCAGCGTGCCCTAACGCAACCACTGCTTGAAGATCTTCTCTACACAGAGAGAATCTGGCCAGGAAGGCTGTCTTTGGGTGGTCTTCAACAGGCAGTGTAGAAATACCCAGTCTTGGGTGTGTACAGGCCATCCCACAGGAGCTCACACAGACTGCTGAGTCTGATGTGAAATAGAGAGATCCTTTTCACTACTGTCTCCAGTTAAAAAGCAAAACTAAAAGCCATCACGGAAGCCCCGAAGCTGCTTGGATACACAAATGTATGGGAACCATCACGCAGATTCCCAGGAGCTGTTGGATTCAGGTGTGTCCTTGTCTCTTTTAATTTGCTCTTCAGGCCCAGGATGGTGTATGGGTTGTGTCTGTGGAGCAAGTGTGTTTTCTGCCCTTGTTCAGAGCCACGACATTATGGTCAACCTTTGCCAATGGGAAACCTCATTTTCTTTACCAAGAATGGCCTTTACTGTGAATCATCACATTTCTCATGCTCAAAGTTTTCACCCTGCCAATCAATCAGCAGGAAGATCCCCATGCGGCACGTGCCAGAGAGAGTAAAAACTCCATGGAAAATAACTTTGTAAACATCTGCTGGAACTGCAGCATCCAACATCTTAGTGACTGCTTACAGCTCCCAGGTCATTTCTGGATGATCTTGCAAAAGAATAGAACAGAAGAGTTAAATTTGTTCAGCAAGGAACTGCCTTGAAGTTCTTATTTTCCTTGTGCAGAAATACCCTCTGTAAGCAGGTGGATGTTACCTGTGACCTGTGCTGTAACAGCCAAAATCTCACGGCTGCTCTGTTTTTCCTGTGGTTCCTCTATCTGTGAGTCAACAGTAACTTCTTGCTTTGAAGTTACATTGATTAACGAACTGTTCTTCCATTTCAATAGGTTTGGATGGGATCCCATGAACCTAACACACCTGATGGTCCTAATGCTACCTCAGGTGACATTGCAATTGCCTTAGCAGTTATTTATGAGCAGCAGTTGCCTCTGATACAAGGCATCAGAGAGCCTAAGTGTGTTCTGGGGTGGGATGAGTGGGAAAGACCGATATCTGAGGCTGCATGCGATGACAATTTCCCACCTCCCCAGGTCTGGGTCCCTGGGACACAGGTTCTTGTCACAAGAGCACGCCCAAAACAAGTTGAGGAATGGATTTGCCAGGGCTGGGCAATGCCGAACGCAGTGTCAGAAAGTCCTCACATGGGCATGAAGGGAAGAGAGCATGTGAGTGGAAAGCACTGAGTCTTCCACACAGACCTTGTTAAGGTACCAAACCTGGTAGCAGTCAGCACTTGTAACAAGAAACCTGGTCCCTTTCCCCCGGAGGCAGGTGAGTTCTAAAATAAATTTTTTTGTTCCTCTCTCTGGCCAGAAACTCTAACCAGGAGTGAGGAAACATTTTCTTTTAAACCGATGTGTTTCTGCCAAACACTTTGTTAATTGGAAAGATTTTTTGCTGAAAAATTTCTGTTCGGCTCTGGTGCATCCCGACACCAAACTCTCAGCGAGCACAGTGGGATGCAGACAGACCCAAACCAGGATGGTACAAACTGGTGCAGTTCCAGTCAATATAATCAGGACTTCCACACATTTCCCTTATATGTTATATCAGCTTAACTAGATCTAGTTAAAACCAGTTAACTAAGTGTAGCTTAATTAGAATAATCAAACGAAAGCAGCAACATCCTGTGCAAGAAGCAGGGGTTGTTCTTTTGTTCTGCACACATTGCCGAGGGTAAAGCAGCCCTTCAGGCTTACTTACAGTGTTAGAAATTAATATAAAATGAAGACATATGGATTCATTCTCCTCCCAACTATTGTCAAGCAACCTGGGAGCAATTTCACTAAAATCAGTTGTTATGCTCTAAAGGTCAAAAGCACAGGATTTTTGTAAAATTTGTTCTGACAAAGAAAATCTGCCTTTGTTTCTGGCTGCTTCTGATTTGCTGAGTTGTCTCTGTGGTGCCTACTCGAGTATCAGCGAACAGGTTTCTCTCTAGACATTTTCTCCATAAATTTCAGAATATCCTTGCCGTTTTATATTTTCAATGTGAGCTGAATGTTTGGTAGCTGGAAAAGGGACAAATGCGAGTCTCTGCTACAGAAGAACGGCAAACGATTGCAATGGGAACATAAAAATGATACCTCGTGTACCCGCGTTGGATGCTGGGAAATATCGTATCTGGGTCTCACTGAGTTTTAATAAAAATCACTCAGTCAAAAGTGGTGACATCTGCATGTGACCACTGGACTTAGGAGTGTATTTGTGGATCCTAAAAGTTACAAGAGAAGAGACAGGGGTATTCTCAAGCCGGTGGTAGGATGGTGTGTAGTTGTGGTCACTGCTGCTCCTGAAGAAAAGTTATCCAAGCCCTTCCAAATGACGGATTTGATTCAAAGCCCACTGAGATGGAGTGGGGATGTTTCTGTGGACTTCACTGGAGTTGGCCCAGAGCAGGGGGTGTGCTCCCTTGCTTGGATTACATTTCTGAAGTGCCTGTACATGGGAACTTCATGGCACAACTGAAATAGGCTTTTCCAAACATTACCTGACCCTCTCACTCCCTGGAGCCAGGCCCTGTGCTCATTATGGGCATTCCTACAGAGTAGACTTCTGCTGGCTTAGGTGAGTGAGTGGGAGACGTAGAGGAGTGACCCTGATGAACGTACCCTACTGTGGGTACCAGCCTTTGCTCCCCGTTGTTTCACCTGGACATCCACTTACCTGTTGTTGTAGTTGTCTGTGCACAAGGACATTGCCTCCACGCTGCTTCTCCTGTCCTGCTAAAGTGCTCACAGGGTGTCTGGAAAAGCTGTTTGACCTTCAATAGCCAATACTAAGAGGAAATATTTGCACTGGCCAAGCCTTATTCTTCTCTGTTCAAAATCGAGCCCAAGACTCCCTGGAGTGGAGAGTCCAAGCTTGCTTGGTGCCTCAGCATTGGCCTGGCCATTTGGCTAGGAACAGTACAAAATATTACAGCCTACTTGGCCAGCACATACCCCAGGCTTGATTCTTTCTGAATTCAGTAAAGACGGTTAAAGCCCAGGTCCTGGTGAACTGACAGACAGCAAGGTGGAGAGAAATACCTTTTAATGCTCTCAGACCTGGTCTTTATTCCAGAATACAGATGTAGCTGTACTCCTGGGGACATGGTTCTGTGGAGTCTGGTTCAACCCTGACATTAGGATGCCACAAAACGAAACCAATGTGGTATTTTGCCCTCCCACTTCCAGTGTGATTTAGAGAAGTCAGGTGAACCTTGTTTCAACCTTGTTCTTGGGTTCTAAGTGGTTGTTTCATTTAGGACATTTGACTAAAAGCCCTTTTCATGGAACCAGCTCCTGCAGGAAAGATGCCAGCAATTAATGAAAGATGATAAAATAATAAAAGAAGTAATACATTAACTATATTATCCTTGCACATTTGGGCAGTCCTTTTCATTATATCCTCTTTATGGACATCCTCCAGCAACAATTGAAGAGCTTCTTTATTGCTGTTCTGTGACTGTTTTGGTTTCCAGACATTAACAAGTTATTTAAATGCAAAAGCCCTCTTTTGCTCTTCCGTTTCCTACGGGTAGATTTGATGCATATGACAAATAAATGTTGGTATGTTGCATTCATACCACTTCTGTGTGTGTGAATATGAATATTGATATAAAACAGAATTTTGACTTTTGACTTTATTCTTTCTTGTTCTCCTTCCTGCAAATATGGAATCCACTTTATGGATATTCTGCTGGTTGAGCAGCACAGTGCTATGTAGCCATAGTAGCCACATCATTTTGATGTAGATTATTTATCTAATGAGACAGTATCTTCTGAGTAGAGAAATCAGAGAGTCCATCAGCCTACAGCACAGTGATTTCTCAGCACCTTGGGAACAATAATCTCTCCTCCTCCTCCTGAACTAGGTGGGAATCACACTGGCATTTTGGGACAGATTCCTCTCTCACACAATTTCACAGCTCCTTTGGTGCTAGTTCTTCTGTCACCAGCACAAACACTAGTCTGGAGGCACCATTCGAAACTTCACTCCACTTTTGCACAAATCAGAAATAGCTCTCCAGGCGATTCTGACTTTTGGTATCAAAACAGGGCATCAGGTGGGAATGGTTATTTTTGGAGCCTAGATTTAACATGCAGGTTGAATTATTTTGAGGCAAGAAATGTAGGTATAGTCGAGCCCAATCAGAAAGCTAAAGGGGAATTGCCTGTTATGTTATTCATTCATTCCACTCCCCCCAAATGCCTTCAGACAACTCATTAAAAAAGGCAGCAGTGGAACTAGGTCTGAGAGGAGGTGATTCCCAGGCTGACTGTGTGCCGCAGCCCAGGATGCTGCTGCACAGTAATTTTATGGATTGCACAAAAATAAAATGCGGTATTTGACTTTTCATTCTGAAATAACCTTGTGGCTACAGAGGTTGATGAAAACTGCCAAGGTTCTCAATGTTATTTTTATTTTGCCTATGCTTTCCCAGCTGCCTTTCTTCTGAAAGAGCTGTTGTTCTAGCTTCATATATACATTTTAAAATCCTCGACTATTAAATTGTAGTTTGCCAGCCTGGAAGAAGAATGTCAACGAATTGTCAATTCTTTACACTGGGTAATTGATTGATTGGCACAATGTTAATCTCTAAATCAGCAGCAATAAATTCTATCATTTTTAATCTTGACCTAAAAGTACTAAAGCACTTCTAATTGCCTCTGTTGCTGCTGTAAAATGACTGATTAAACAGCATTCATATCATAATCTTTGTTGCTCCTAAAATGTCTAATTGACAGTCACATCAGTGATTCAGTGCCAAGAAAGGAAAGGGATCTTGCTTTTGGTTTGAATGCCTTGAATGGGAAAACCTGATATTTTTCCCTGGCAGTACTGGACACTGGCCTCTAATTTTCATTATTGTTGCAATGCTATTTATTGTCCGTGCTGAGTATTGGGACTGGGTATTTTACAAACCCAAGACAGAACAGTTCTAAGCCCGAGAGTTGAAGAAAAGGGATAGGTAGGAAAGCACGAAACAACGATGAAACACCTTAACAGGCACCAGTTCCATCGCATCAGAACTATTGACAAGTTTTCATCTGGCATCAAGGCAAACAGGAGTTGTAAAGATAAAGAGAGGAGACTCTTAATTTTATTTTATACTTTATGAAATTATTTTCTAGCAACTCAGTATCGCAAAGACCCTGGAAGTCAGATTTACCCTGAACCTTGAGTGCATTCCTAGGGAAAGGGATATAGCCAAAATCCCACCATTGTGGTGAACCATAAATCCTGGGGGCCACGGGCAGCTGGGATTAATGAAGAACAGACCAGTGGTCCCAGGATTAGGATGCTCGTGTCCAGGTTTCCTTTGTCCTTCTGACTTCTCTAGGCTGAACAGAGCTCAGCCTGACTGGTGAACTCAACCCTCTTGTACTATCACCATGTACCAACAGGATTTGTAAAGTAGTACTTCAACCTTGTGAAAACCAGAGTTTTCTGACAAAGAAGCAAAGCAGACCATCAGGATCCAGCCCTGCCTTCTTTGAAGTCAGGGGAATTGGGGATGTTTTCTGGCAGACAAAATACAGCTCACCCTTCCTGTGTGAGTTATCCAAACTGCTGAGAAACTTGAGTGGCAGCTTCATGTTGTAAAAACCTAAAAAAAAGAAGTAAAAATAATAAAAGACCCAAATCCTGCAGGATTAAGCTGAGGCCCAAGTTCTAAACTTTTGGGAACTAAGTATAAAAACTCAGCTAACAAAGTCACAATGCTTTCCATCCCGGATCCTTGGATTCCATCCTGGTTTATTCATTATCAGCCCAAATTCTGTAGCTGCAACTTTATTATCGTTCTCATTCCACATGTAGTTTGCAGATGAAAAAATGTTGAAACTGTACCAGATGTGATCTGAAAGAAACTAAGAAATAAATCCAGACCACCGTGACACTGTAACTATGATTTTGGATATTGTAAACTTTATCCTTTATTATTGCATTTGACAGTATTACATTGTAAGTAGCTCTATTGCCTTAAATTAAGAGTCTGCAAAGCTGAAAAACAGTGTTTTAGCACAAAATTGGTTAAAGGAATCCAAAACATCTAGAAAACCATCAGAAAAATCAGAAAACAGCATGAGCAACATCGTTCCTTTTGCCTCCCTGCATCTTCCCTTGATTCCAAGGATAACACCGGAAGCAGCTGAGTTCTGTAGGATTTTAGAGGGAGGAACTGGCAAGGCACAAGGAAATAAGGAGTGGAAAGCCAAAGCTTCTCTCACAGGCACAGGTTTCCCTCAGTAAATAAGGTCAATACCTGTGGGGGCAGATTAGCCATAGGTGTTTTTAAACATGCATGTTGTCATCTTGGGGAGTGAGAATACAGGTGATGGGAACAGACACGTCCCTTGAAGGACAGGGGATTTCTCATCTCTTAGATATCTGAGGGGTGGGAAAGGCAGAACACCTCCTCCCCACACTGGGAAAAGCCCCACATTTTGCTGCTGCGTGGTGTATGTGCTGTGGGTGCAGGTATCAACTGGAAGGCAAGTGCATTGGCACAGTGTTAATCTGCTCCTGCTGGTCAGCACTGGGCTGACTATGGATGAATACTGGTACCATACTGTTGGGGTTTTTTATGCTTTTCAATCAGTGAGGCATACATTTAATGCTCTAAAAAGTATTTTAATAAGGTTTTTTTTTTTTGAGGAAAGGGTTTTGTGGGATTTCTCATATATCATTCTTGTTTGCTGTTGCAGGGAATTTCCCATCTATACCGTTAGGAAGGGGTGGGCAGTGACTGAGTGAATGGAGCAATGAGCTTCAGAGGAAATAGGGCTGTGAAGACAGCCAATTTAATCTTCTCCATGTGAAATCTTGTAGGGGAGGAGGAGAAAACTCCAGCTGATGGCCATCTTTCATCAGGTATTTGTGTCATTTCAGTTTCCTCTATAAGGATTAGGAAGTCTAAAAGTATGAAGTATTAATCATAACTGATTTGATTGTTAAATTGACCTCTATAATTTCTTTAGGGTTTTCCCTTTCTTCAGAACACCTAATTTCTCCATCTTGTGCTTTAAAAGCAACATGAAAATGACTCTTAAGAACAGGTTGTGTCTTTCCCTATAAGCTTTTATAAAGAACACCTGAAGAGTTTGGCTCATTTCTTAAATAAAAGGTTTCTTCTACTTCATTATTGCCTTAAAATTAGCAGAGGTTTTGTCTCTTGGCCATTTCTGGTTTTCCTAGGTGGGGCTGGGTAACTGGGAAGGTGCCTGCTGTTACTTCTCTGATCACAGGTGTCAAGGGTGAGAGTATTCTGCTCTCCGAAAGAGAGAGCTGATGTCTTATATCCCAAATGTCAGCAATTGAAATGATAGATAGTTAAAACCAAAACCACCCAGCAGTCCTGTGGAAGCCATCTGACTGATCATCTCCACCACTGCCAGTCTCTTGTCTCTTGTGATGTCCTGACTTACCAGCTGCAAGGCACCACAGATTCCTGGTCCAGCCAGGATCTGGCTGAAGAAGTCTAAAAAAAGCATCAAAAGAGTCATTTTTCTAAAAAATTTCTAGTGAAGCCTAGTCTGCATAAACACAACAGATTTCAGGGCTTCCCTGAACGTCATGAAGAAGCGAAAATGGATACAAGCCTGGCTTAAATGAAAAATTTTCAGGTCATCTTTGTCCTGTGAAGAGGTAATTCCTGTCTGATATTCAGGCTGTCTCACCCCATTTCCTCTTTTCCTGTCTGTCTGTGCATGGTGATACATGTTATTGTACTGCTTGCAGCAACAGAATGATTTGTACAATGGTCAGAGATCATATACATCTGAAATGGCTTAACTGGGAGAAGCCACTGGGTGAACTTCTGGCACCAGCCTCGCAGTACCACGGCGTAAGTCATCCTTCATGGAAAGGTGTGGGATTGCTGCAGGATCGCTGGTGAATCTCCTTGGTTTTAGCTACGTGGAATCAGATTCATTTCTGGTGGTGCTCTGGCCTTCAGACCTGTGGCTGAGCATCTTCACTGCATTCCCAGAGCTGCTCTGTCAGGTTGGTGCATGGAAGCAGCAAGGCTGGGGTTTGTGTGCTGTGGGAGGATCCCTTGCACAAGGGAATGGAGGAAGACATGAAACCGGGTCACTCTGAAAGATCTCTTGCACGACCTCGTATGGCTTGAAAATTATAACAAAATCCATAAATAGTTGAGTGCTTCTGATTGCTAGCTTATAATCCTCCTTGGTTGATTTGCTTTTCAAGCTTTTCTCTAGAGCTGTGGGAGCTGTAACTTTGAAAGCTGGGACTCCCACAGAGGGGTTTGCTCTGGGAGTCAGCAGAGTGGCAGGGAGAAAGAAAAGGGGCAAATTTGGGGCTTGGACTGTGGTGGTGGGGCCTTAGTGAGGGGTTTCTTTGGCCAAGAAGCCCTGCAGGAGATGAGTTTGTAACTCAGCGAAATGCTGAATCACTCAACTGGCAAAGCTGAAGTTACTGCTCTGATAAAATATGTTATCTCTGCTGTTTCTGTCTGACTTGTCCCGGAGAAATACAGTGCATAGCTTATTCTTCATCAGAAGTAATTAATACAAAATCAATTGTATGACGCAATATTTGCCATGAAAAATTTTTTTTATGACAAACTAATTTGGAAAGTAATTTACAACAGATAGATTTTGGGAAGAGTGTTATATGGCAAGCTCTGGAATGTAAAACCGTGGTGACTCTATTAAAGCCAACATTTACACATTAGTAAACCTTAAAATAGTCTGTGTCCTAGATTTTAAAATAATCTACAAATGGGTAATTTTTCAACCTACAGACTTCAGAAACTATTGTTAGACAGATCCAAAGAATAATTCTATTTGCCAATAAAATTTTCCAAAGGAACTGCTTTAAAAATGGTTAGAACATAATGTAATGGCTTTATCTAACATTTTCAGCTAATGGTTTTGATTTCCTATGACTAAGAGTTTGGGACAGATACATCTTATTATTCATATATTAGAAAATAATTTCATTTCTATTTTAAATGCAGATGTCTGTGCAAAACTTAGTGCTGGGCTGCTTTTTAAGTATTTGTCATCAAATCCATTAATCTTCCAAATTTTAAGTCCATTTGTGATCAGATCCATTTGTCACATTAGACAATGTTTCTTCTACAATAATAATCAGTGGAACATTAAGTGACAACACCCACATGATGATCTGCAGATTGCAGAGGCAAGGCACAAAAAGATATTACTGGACCAAGTTTTCATCTTCCCCTAAATTTATAAGATTTTTAATCTGCCAAAATTTAAATATAGTATATTGCTATTGCCATGTACATAATCAAAAAGGAGCTGTAAATCCAAGGAATAAGCGATGCTGCATTAGCAGATTCATACAACTGGAATGTACTTTCTATCTTTGTTTTGCCGCAGTCCAGTAGCCAGATTTCATAGCAGTCAATCTATGAAAAGTTTTGGTTTTTTACCTTTAACACTGCTTTTCATATGAAGACCTCGGTACAGGGTGAACATGACCAAAACCTCATATTGCTACTACTAATAAATAGAAAAACAATGAAACCCTCAGAAGAACTATGTTGATTTTCTTACATTGTATAAGCTGTTCAACAAATACATTTGTAAGTTTTCAGAAAACTTACTGCAGTCAACTATAACTTTTTATAGTACAAAAATATCTACTTTCCTGCTTTAAGGGCACATCTCAATGAAAACTTCAATGGAGAGACATTTTGGTAGTTTCGCATTAAACGGTGGTCCAAAACTGTGTCTGTCATCTTGTCATAGAAATCAAATGCATAAGAGAAATAACATGACACGTCTTGGATTTTATTTTTTTTCTCTGTGCAAGATGACTGCTAACTGTAAAGGAATGATGCAAAATTTGTACAGCTAAATGATCTCAGCAGTTTTAATGCTCAAATATTAAGCACAAATGTTCTATTTTTTTGGGTGATGGAAAATTGCGCCATTTGCCAGCTTTCGTCTGATACGAGGAGGGGTCAATGTCCATAATTGCTATGAATTAATCTAGGCTTATAGTGTCATCACTACAGAGGTAATACGATTTATTTTCCCTTAGGTTTCTTTTTTCTGAGCTAGCTTCACTTCAATTGAATTGCACTGGAAACTAACTTTGAAGTTGTGCCCATATTGTCCTGCATTTATTCATTGGTCTGACGAAGCCAAGTTTTATAATTCATGGCACTGGTAAAAGTTGAGATGCTCAGCAACTTCATCACTAGTGAACATGGAAGAACATTTCTTTTTGGGCTCACAGAGAAATTGTGAGGAGGTGCTGGATGAGCAGAACTGGTCTGGGCTCACACTACCCAGTGGCTGTGCAAGTACCGAGCATGGACCAGGCTGCTCTGGTGGTTTATCCAACTTGAATTCAACTCATTTTCTCACTCACATTAAAAGCTTCTGTGTGTGGACTAGACTATAACTAGAAATTAGATTTCAATGATGACTTCAGCTAACTTTGCTGTAAAGCAGCCATATGTCTATTTTCTTTTAATTACAAAATTATTTGTCACTTGGTTGCCTGCACGTCAATAACCTGTTTTTGAAGGATCATGGATTGACAAAAAAAAAGTAAAGTAACGATGTGAGATTCAATAACTTTGGCATGATTGAACATGAACAACAGATAACCTCACGACAGAACTACAGATAGCATTTTCTCCTTATAGGTTAAATTTCCATGCTAAAGTAAACCTTTGCAGCCCAGCCCGTTTACAGGAAAGAGGACAGAAAGAGATCTGCATCGAATTCTATTGGTCTCTGCTAGTGCTTTCCGACCTGACTTTGGGCAACCCATGAAATCTCTGCCTTGTCTCTTCAGGGTAATAAATGCTTTCAGCCTTCCCTCACTGTCATGTTGATTAGACTCAAACTCTCAAAAATAATAGCTACTTTTCACTACTTTTTAAAACACAATGGAACTTCAATTTTAGGAAGTCTCTAGATGATCTACTGTGATCAAAATTACTTGGATGCTTGCCATTTCTCCCTCTCCCTTTGTTCTTCCTTGTCTGTCATGTTGTATGTTTTTACAGCCATATTTCTTGTTTTCATATCCCAGCATTTGATCACGCATGCTCTGGCAGTGCTGGATGGTGAGTGTTTCCTCATCGTCTTCCACACTTTACTACAGGGATCTGTTCATCATATTTCATTATCAAATGCAAGGTTAAATACATTATATAGACATTTTAGGCATGAGACTGGCAAGGTTAATGCAAGTACAGCAATAACTGCTCTCTGAATATAATTATACTTTCTCTGTATTCACTCAGCTATTATTTTTTTTTTCCAGATGCTGGGGTTATGCTATGGAAATTGTTGCTTTCCATCAGGCCTTGTTATTGGACTTCTTCAGATTAACATTCTTAAAACCAAAATATGATCTACAAAAGATATCATGTCTCGGGAAGTTGTTACCAGAGGTACTTTATTTAGTAAATTAATGATCAGCAGTGACATATTGCTAGCATATTAAGTACAGCATGAGACTGCTCTGCAAAACTGTCATTCTAGCAGCAACAGTCTGAAACTAAGTAAACAGTTCTTCTTAAGTTCAAAAGTTAAACATATCTGTAAAATTTGGTTCCCTTTTCAGTTTTGTGAACTCAATAGATAGTGGACAGCATGGGGCCAACAAATACATTTCACAAGCTGTATATATATATATATATTTTTTTTTTTTCCTCACAGGGTGTTTTGTTTGCTTGTGTGGCTCCTGAGGACAGGAGCTTTAAATAAGAATTATGTCAGTTTGGTGCAGAGTCAGGAAGAAAGATTGAACTTTATCATGACAGTTTCTAAAAATAACTTAATTACAACTAACAACAAGCCAATATTCAAGATCTCGTTGTTCTATCTCTATAGTCAAGTAAATAAATATCTGAAGATTATCTGTGGTATACTACCTGGTGACTCCCAACCATGTGAAACATGCCACATCATTGTAATTTAAAAATAGTTAACATGGAGGCAGGGGATTTAGTTAGCTGCAAAATAAATAACAATAAACTTCCAGAGTCCTTTAGCTTAGTCACCTGAAAATTATTAACCCCAGTGGTAAGCAATAAGGAGATCAGACACTTGAGTCAGTCTCCTGAAGCAAATTAATGACCTTCTCTTCACTTAGATTTAACTTTAAAATATACTATTTCCAGCAAGACTTCCAAAGATTGTCTACCCTAGAAACAAATCCTATTAAAAAAGCTTCATATGAACAAATGAAGATAACAAGAGGACTACGGTAATTGATGATATTTAACCTGGACATCTTTTACTCTTTCCTCTTTTTTATGTTTCCTCTTCTTTAAGCTTTACAGTACTTTGGACGGCGAGAAAAAAAAATCAAGGTCAAGCTGTCTGGCATAATCTGGCTGCTTTGCAACATTACATTTTCCTTAAGATGATGGTAATCCAAGTTTAGTGAAGAAAAAACTCTGTCAAGCAGAAATTGTCTAAGCTGAAGGGTCACCAGAGATGTTATCTAGTGCCTGTTCAGCCTTGAGCCCATCTTGTACAACATTTCCGTCAGTGACTGTGACACACATGAGGAACTTGCCAATAGAAAAAGTTGAGAGGCACTGTCAATACTGAAGTGAATCTGAATATCCGTCAAAGTACTGAAAAACTGAAAGTACTGGAATCCAAACCTGAGCCCAAATTTAATCATGCAGAAGTGTCCTGCTTTAGAGGAACCATCAGAGGAACTTCTGCTGTGAACTGAACTCATCAACTGAGACTGTCTGAGGAAAAGGAAGGTAAGGATGTAGCAGTGAATACCAGCAGACAACACTGTTACACAGAGATGAGAAAAATAAATAGAAACGATGCATCCACAGAGTACTTCGAAGAGTGAGATAAAAGTTTCCCTATGACAGGGGAGACCTGCTCTGCAACACAGAGCCCAGGTCCGGCCAGCCACGTTGACAAGAAGTGTGAAGAAGGGCTACAAGGATGATGAAAGGAGTGGGGAGCCAATCTTATAAGAAGACACAGTTGGTACAGTTCCTGGAGGTGACCGAAACCAACCTAGCTTTGACCACCTGCCAAACTGATCCTGCTCACTATTTTTCTGCAGGTTTAATCAGTTGAATTGAAAGGTCAGACAAGAGCCAGAACCGGTTGCACAGGAAACATACGCATGGCCAGGAGAGAGGAGGAGGAGAAAATCAGGGATCATCTCTTTCAATGGCAAGAGGCTGATAGATTGCCTCAGCCTGTTCCTGGCAACCTCACCTAACAGCAGAGCAAGGCCTGCTCAGCCTAGCAAAACTCGATGGGGCAGAAAGAAGATTTTTTCTATCAACACTCAACCAGGTAAGACAAAGGCCAAAGGTGTTGCAAGAACAAATTGGTATAAGCTGACTGTGAACAGAGTTGTGCTAGAAATCAGAAGGGTTTTAGGATCCATATCAGTCAGATTCTGTGACAGCTGCTAATGGGGTTAGTCAGGAAAATGGGAAAGGCATAAACACTGAGGGACAACCAATAAATACTCAAATAAAAAATTCAAACAGAAGATGTAACTTTTTCACAGACAGAGCATTTATAGGCTTGCAGCAACAAGATTCTGCTCTTGGATGATGTTAGAGGCCAAAAGGATAAATGGACTCAAACAGGGATTGGACAAGTTCCTGAAGAGGAAACCCATCAGTTTCTACTTCAAAAAGCCCAACTGTTCCCAGGATGCAGCTCCATAAATTTGTGCAAAGGACTGTATGTATGGGGCCTGTGGTAGCAGGGGACCGGAGTGCATGATGCAGGATGCCTTTTCAAGTCCTACGTCCAAAGCGTATGGATCACTGAGAGGCAAATGGATCAAATCACGTGTCCTGTATTCCACAAGAGACTAAATCAGTGTTCCTATCTGGTCAAAATATATAATATTATATATATTATAATATTTATTATTATTATTTTATTTCAGTTGCTGTGGGAGCTAGTTGGTAAGCATAGAAAATGGAACTGATACAAGTTAGTATATAATTAACACAAAACAGAGTTTAGATGTTATTTCTGTGATTTGATTTACATGATTTAATTTTTAAATTATAGGCTTGTGCTCAGATACACAAGATTTAGCAAATGGTCATACCAGTGTGTTACACAATTCCATAAAATGATGAATCAGACCCCAATGATCATGATACATCCTTAAAAAATACTTTTTTTTTTTTAAAGGAGTCAGGAAAATTCTGTCTGCATTAAAGTCAATGACAAACCTTTTGTAAATTCAATGACAAAATCCATATGGGATTAATTTTAATTGCCTTTTGTTTTTTATGAGCCTTCAGGACTCACCTACTTGCCATTTCGAGTCTCTGTAACCAGAAAATTAATTTTCCTCTTTAACTGACTGCTGGAGTTTTCCCACAATCTAATAACTCCAGAAGTGGAGGCAATAAGAGAAGGGCACATTACCATAACGTTTGTGCGGTAATTATGAGGGTCAACTGGAGAACAAACATTTCCTTTAAACTCATCCTGCCGGAAAAGGGTAGAGTATCTCACAGGGAGATTTGATTGGGCAGGAGTGCCCCAGGGATGAAGGGCTGCGAGTGTGGTCCAGCCAGCTCTGAGAAGGTAGAAGGACCAAGCTGGGAAGGAGAGTGAGATGCAGATCCTGGCTGAGCTGACCTTGCCACCATTCCTCAGGGGACAGATGTGTTGGGCAATGCTGTCTACTTTTGGGACTGTCGACCCTATTCCTTGTTGCTGCCATTTTTTATAGCCCATTTCCTCCTGCAGAGGCAGGAGTTGCTCTCCTTGATCTCCAGAGGGCACAGTCAAGTGTGCAGTGAGAGCAGAACTGCTGTCCTGCCCTTGAGAGCTGGCTGCCCTAGGCAGCTATCGGCTTTATTTGTGCCTGCTGTCAACCCTGCTTGCTGGGCTGCATGTGGGGTGCAGGGAAGCAGAGGACGACCCACTGAAAATATTTAATTTTCAGGCCACTTAATCAAATCAAGCTTGACACCTCAAACATTGCCAGTGGACTTGACGCCATTTTACAGAAGATGGATTTTTCTTCTGCTGATGGTAGCTGACTTTACTGTTTAGACTTCATTGCTGTTTCAACCTCCTGGGAGCTGGTTCACATAAGAACAGTGATAGTGGTGCAGTGAAGACCTCTCTTGAGGCTGGAAAAAAAGCATGGAAAATAGCTGGAAATATCTGCTTGGAAGATAAGAGCTCAGCCTAAGGAGAGAAAAAAAAGAAATCTGCAAGAAATAGGAATGGCAGGAGGGGGCCAAGAGGGACAGAAGTATTTTAAACTAAAAATAAACCTCAAGTCTCAAACTTAAATATATAAAGCTGCCTATTAAAATAACAGTACCAGATTACATCTCTACAGTGCCAAATAATTAATGACTTTTAATAACCCTAATAAATTTGGATTTCATCAAAACCTTGTTGCATATCATTGGCTGTTTCAAGCAAGGACTATGAGCTCTTAAGGGAGACTAGCATCTGTTTTAAAATGTACACTGCTGACATCTTTCCCAGGTACATCAATTATAATTAAAGAGTAATAAGAATGCCAGGATGGACTTCTCAGGCACTTTCATGCAGGAGCCCTAGCATTTAAAATTAAATCCATTAATTGTAACTCCTGTACGTTTGTGATCTCTCAGATAGCGTACAAACTAATTCATTGCTTTTGCAGTCATGCCAGTCTTTGTTAATTAAGGTTTGTGATTTATTTAATTTGAGCAGGGATGTATCAGAGTGCCCCAAACTGGACTGATAAAGGGTCATTGGTTCATACTCTTCAAGACAATTTGGAATCCGATCATGAAAAATGTTTCTAGGCGCCTGACAAAAATTGATTAGCAAAATGGGCTCTAATTGTTTAAAGGAAAGCTCCATATTTTCTTCAACCCAGCCATCTGAAAGTTCATATGTTAAGAAGCTCTTCTCACTCTGAAGTGGCTCTGAAATACATTTGAAGATAAAAGACTGTTTTAAAATTATTGTTGGCATTGCTTGGGAGAGGAGGGAGCCACAGTGCTGTCATCATCTGGAAGACTTTATTTCTTTTTTCTCTTTCCATATATAGCAGCCAAAATCACAGTCTCTGAGTGAGGCTCAAATATTAACAAATGTGTTCCTCAAAAAAAATACTGTGGCACAAGTATCTCTGCTTTACAAACGTGAAAGAGAGGTAAAGAGCGTGGGACTGGTACAACTAAGTCATTGTGGCTTAGAAGGGACTCCCCTCTGTCTCCGTAATTGAGCAACCTTACGGAGCATGGACTGGTATGGCTCATCTTAAAGTCAATGTTGGATGAGTCACAACACTGGTATCAAAGGGAACCCAGAGCAACCAGCTCAGATGTAAATGACCACACTATAGCTATTAGTTACACAAACTGAATCAGAGAATCAGAGAACAGTTGAGGTTGGAAGGGACCTGTGGACTTAGTCCAAACTTTCTGTGCAAAGTGGGGCAACAGATCCCCAATAGGTCTCAATAGCCCCAAGGACGGAGTTTTCACATTCCAGTGTTTGAGTACCTCCACCATGAAAATGTCTTCCTAATAAAGAATTGAAAATACCCTAATTTCCCTTGTTGCAACTTGTGTCCATTGCCTCTTGTCTTCTCGCTGTGCAAGAGTCTCCAGGAGGAGTCTGGTTCTACCTTCTCTATACGCTTTCATTAGATAGTTATAAACAGCAATACGGTCTTTCCTTCATCTTCTTGTCTCAAGGCTAAACAAACCAAATTATTTCAGTTTTTCTTTGCACCATATGGTCCAGCTCCTCATCATCTTGTTTGTCTTCTGATGGATTTGCTCCAGTATTTCAACAGCTTTCTTTCCCTGAGGAATCCAAAATTGCATGCAGCTCTCCAGATGCAGTCTCATAAGTTCCAAAGGGAAGACTCACTTCCATCAACCTGCTCTCTGTGCTCTATTTAACATGGCCTGCTACGCGATTGCCTTTCTTTGCTGCAAGGACACACTGCTAACTCATGTTCAACTTCTTGCCTAGGAGGACCCTAGGTCCTTCCAGCAAAGATGTTTTCTAACTCACTTGATTACACAGAAGGTTAGTGGAAGTGCTGGGCATTTAAACTACATATAATGAATCTTGGCTGTGGCATCTTCATCTCTTCCTAACAGTATTTTAAAAATCCAAATTTACTAACAGAGATCAAAAGACAAATGTCATTACTATGTTTTTCCACAGCAGAAGATGTTAACTACAGCCTTCAGAATCAGCATCAAAGTAAAATGGGAATTATTCAACAGTCTCTGGCACTTTTCTCAACATCCTTCTGTGACACTAATAAAAATCCTGAACAACTTTATTGTTCATTTGTCATTTAGGTCTTAAAGTCTGTTTAGAAGTGTTTAAGCATCATCGCTCCTTCTTTATGGATGAAGGACAAATTTCTTCTTTATTGTGTGGCTTGTCTTTAGTCACATGGAGGGTGAACTCTCCCCAGCTAACTTCAGCCATGGACATGGCAAGTACCTAATCTCATCATGAACTCTCAGTCAATAAACACATCCAGTGAGATGAACCCATTATATGAGAGGCATTTAGAAGAGGAAGGAAGCACCTCTCTCTGCTGAGAGGTCTAGATGGAGAGGCCAGACTAGATGCCCAGTATTTAGACAGCTAAGATTAGATTACACTCTTCTCACTCATAAAGAAATATAAGACTAGGTAGGAGTAATATTCAGGAACTTTATTCTAAGGCATCATAAACTGCCTTCACCCCCACTGAGTCCTGTGTAACCATGCTGATTTTTATCAACCACAAAGCTAAATTAATGGATCTGAGCAGTGCAAAATCTATACAGCTCATTTAGGACTAAGCTAATACACCTATGCAGAAAATTAATCTGGATAACTTGAATGCTGCACAGAGGTAAGTCAGAACAATCTTCCAGGATTCCATGGTGTTACTGTAATAAATTCTTCAGAATAATTTAAAATATCAGAATTTTACTGTTTCCTCTCAGTTTGGTTTCTGGGATTTTTTTTCTTGCTTTCTCTTAATTATTTTCCACAAGATCACAATTTGTGCCCCTTAAATAATTTTTGGATGAGTCTTCACAATATGAGTTTATCAGCTGCCTTTAATTTCCACTCTTTCCAGTAGGTTTTGAAGGTTATTTCTGTCTCAGAAGAACTGGTTGGTGCAAACTTACCTTCTGAGTTCTGAGTGGGCATGGCATTGCCATCTTTTTTTTTTTTCACTGAAGTTTTTCACATTTTTTTTCACTTGGTTTACAAGAACCAAAGCCCTGTACACCGAACAGCTTGTCTGAGTGTTCTTACTTAATGGACATAGGTTGGGATGCACTGGAATCTTCTTCAGGTATTCAAAACCTTTAACATTTTTGATTATGAGTCATTTGTTATGAAGGACCTCTTTAAATTCTTCTGAGAACTTCTGCAAGAAAACCCTTGTGTATATCCATGTATCAATACATACACATACAAGTGTGCGTGTACGTGTGTTTTTCTGGATCAGAAGGAAGTTCAGGTGACCTAACCCAAAGAAATAATCTGGTCTGGTTTTCCTCAAACCACATGAAAGATTTGACTTCGATAAGGCTCTTGTGTACATGGGCACCAGGGGAAGGTGAAAATACTCCAACCAATTTGAATAGGAAATGAAGTGGAACATGTTTTAACAACAGCTAGATGTGTACTAGCCCATAGCACACATGTTTCTGTCAGCATAAAATCAGCATGTTGGAATTTGCTTGGAATGGCAATTTTTATAATGCTTATATACAGGGAAAGCTTCCAGGTATATTAAAAGTGAGCCAAAGATAACAAAGGTAAATATGAAGTTATATATGTGCTCACTTGAGGGCAATTATTCTTTGCAATTGGGCTTTCAAAGACATGTAAGGATCCTAAACGCTCCATTCCTATTAAAATAAATTGATACTTAAATTTTTAGGCACACTTGGATAAGAGCATTCTAATCTTTATTATTAAGTTGAACGTCTTTGCAGCACTAATAGTGGAATTAACTATGTTTATAATTTTTAAACCCAGAAAACAAACTAGGATTTATGGTTAACTAACACTTGCCAAGTAACATAATAATGTCTCCCAATTATAGCTATAAAACTGTAATAAGCCCTTACCCCAACACTCCTCAGAAGACTGGATGCCTAAAATAAATGATCTTGTTCAATCAGAAGCTGTGAATGAAATGTAGGAATCTCTGGGGGAAATTTTTTCTGTGTATATCTTATAAAGGAGCTGAGACCACAGGGTAATAACTTTTTCATTTTAGAAACTATGGCTATAAGGTTCCTTAGTCTCTTCAGCTTGACATTCCTATAGAGGAACAAGGTGTCAATATTAGGAAAGGTACAACTTGTTTGACTGTTTTAGTGCCTTGGGATCATTGACTGCAGACAACCTATGGAAATTCACACATTTCTGATGGAAATACCAAAATCTCATTGAACCAATGAGCCAACAGAACATGGAATGATCATCCCAGACTGGAATCCAAACACACCATCGTAGAGCGCTGATCTGATTAGCTCTGTAGTACAGGATGGATCCCGTCCATTTTTCAAAACTGGGCTAAAGCCTCGAACAGTTGTTTTGGTAATGTAGATGAGGCTTTAGGTCTTAATAGTTCCTACAATTACTGCTGAATCTAGCCTTGGCTCAGGAATAAACTCCTTGTATTGAAAAGATTTACTACCCTAACTATATCTGTATCTCAATTTAATGAAAATGTTAAGGATAATTTGATGGTCTCTTGCCAGTGTAATTTTAAATAAAATGTCTTCATTCCTTGGCAGTGTCTGTTGGCACTCAGGTTTAACTAAAGGAAGTGCTTAAGTGAAGTGCTTTTTACATTACAGTCTTGCCAGTATCTTCTCTGATAGAATAGATTTAATTTTCAGAGTTTTAACCGGAGTAAATAAATTAAAAAAAATAAATTACCTCCCACCATCAGTCCATATGATAGCAAACCTCACTCAAGCATTACTAGAAATCAGATATTGGCCTAACACAGCCTTTGGACTAATCTCAAGGCTCATCTCCTGTAAATTAAAGTATTTCTAACTTATTTACTGTTCATTTATTATGCATTCTTGTAAAAAATGTTTCCGCATCTTGGGAAAAAATGTAGCACGTAATGAGGTGCTGTCAGTGAATCTTAGATTTTCATCTGAGTTCAGCAAGTCAGCATAAAAGTTTAGGACACTTTATTATAATTGCACAGGGAATGGAAAGTAATGGTTAGATGGTGACAATTTGGCCATGATACCCTACAGTACTGAGCAATTGCCAAATATACTTTTGATTGCTTACCCTGTCTAAATAAGGAATATATGCCCAGAGTGGGGCCAGAAGGACAATGCATCAGAACTTAAATCATTTGGGTATTAATTTGACAACAGAAAAGATTGTAGATGTAAAATGGTGCTCATTCAAAGGGTAAAACCAGAGTTTATAATATTTATTTTCTTTTTAAATATCATCGATTTTTTTTAATATGTGGATTGTTTAGGAAAACTATAAAATCTGTGCTTGACAGAGGCAGAGTGTCCTAGTCTACTTACAATAAGTTACCAGTAGGTCCATCATTTTCAAAGTGCATAAGTCACCTCAGTAATGTTATCCTTAGCATCCAGCACAGCATGAACTCAAGATCTTTATCACTGTTGGGAAGGAATTGTTTACTGTTTCCATTATTGCTCTCAACAAATCTTCATTCCTGATTTTCTTCTGCTCAGTACCAAGGTGCCAACAAGCTACATTTAAAAGATGGTTTTAGTCTGAGTAACTCATAGTAAAAAAGGAAAAAGATTAGGGTAACCGTCTTATGATAGTCAGATACGAACCACAAATTTTTTCCTGTCCGTACCAAGAGACAGGCTCAGGAGAGAACCTACAGATAAATTTCTCTGTAATGTGGACTGAATCACACTTTTCCCATATTTCGACAAATGTAACTATATTTGTGTTGCTGTTTTAATTTCTATGGTATGCATGTACAAGAAACAGAAGGTATTTGCACACCCTCTGAAAACCTACCCCCATTCTGCCAATGCCAGAACTTAAGAGCACTTTTGCTCACGTGTAGTCTCCTCCAATGTCTCCCTCTCCGTATATCAAGCCTACAGGACATCTCAGAGGAGATGTTGAGATTGGATCACTAAGACATATGTTATGACTCAGATTTTAGTTGCACAAAGAAGGATGGAAACATCAATTGGATGCCTGGAGAAAATCCATGACTTTGTTGTGAGCAGTGAGGCACATTGCTGGACTTCCTAGTTTGCAGTGGTTTACCTAAACTATACTCAGTACTGATGTGTGAAAAGTGCTTAAGCACAACATAAACATAGAGATATATGAATCTGGAGTACCACTGATTCTTTTCTTAGAAGACGGGGATAGACTAGAGGTGGATGGAATGGGGATGGAATACTTGTCGTTGGTGATTCTCACATATACAGACAAAACGGCCCTACATACCTGATTTCAAATAAAAAGTAAAAAAGATTGATATTGATTGTGGACAGTGGAGAAAATTTTGAGTAATGACATCTTTTTAACAGACTGCAGTTTGTGAACAATTGGACTTTTGCAGTCCAGCTGTACCTGGAAGAAATATGTACAGCAATATGCCTGCAGAGGGAAAAAAGAACAATCAAAAGGCAGAGACCCGTGATAAGGAGAAAGCAAAAAACCTCGTGGAATGTGCAATAAGAAGATAAGAAAGATGGGAAACTGGGTATGGAGGTTATTTGATTGCAGCAGGTGAAGCAGGTGGGTGTTAACATGTAACATTCATACGCATACATACAAGAGCAATATTCCTAGATCCTCAAGTATATGTTTGTCAGGGCTCTGAGTGGCTCTGACAGGGCTTAATTTCCCCTCTCACTCACCCCAGTGCTCGTCGGTCCATCTAATCTCAAGCGTACCTGTCTCCAGCCCTGCCTCCTGGGCGGACCTTGGACCTATGTTGTAGCACTGTCTTCTTCTGCTCATGGCTGGACCCTCCAGACTCATCCCCTCGCACTGCCTAGAGCTGTCGGTGGACCCTGTGACCATCGCCGAGCTCTGCCCACTGTGTCTGGATCCTCTGGGATTACATCCTGACCAGAGAGGGCATGGCCTGTGCTGGGGTCATGCTTGGCACTCACTTATCTTGCTTCATGGAGCAGCCCTGCTCTTGCTGCTCCCTGAGAACATGAAACCAGTCTCCACTCTGACTTTTTGACTAATTGACACTAAGTTTTCTGAATTTTGTATATATACGATATACACTGTGATATAAATGTATATTTTGTGTATAATGTGAATATAATGTATATTTTGCCCTAAAAAATAAATATAAAAATAAAACATATTTGCAGTTTCTTTTGTGCTTTTATAAATTTACTGTATCCAAGATACAAACACACAGTATATTCTGTTATGTAAGTTTTCATTTAATAAAATTACACCTCGAGTGGCCTCTAGGGGCACATGCAAATCACTAAGACTTCTCAGACAAACATTCATCAGTTGGGCCCATGCAATTTACCAGCTATTTCTTCAGAACATTAACAACCAGGGTCAGCAGAAGAGCTTGTGTCCTTCTGACATTGGAACTGGTACCTGTGGAACGCATATCAGTCCAAAAACTGCTTCACAGAAACCCTGCTCTCTGTAGTTTCATGTTTCTCTGGCTTCTCATGTGAAAAGGGATTAAATCCCTAAATTGTCTTGCCACTGATAAAAATTAGGCACAAACTAATGACCTAACAGTTCACTTCTGCGCTAATGAAAATCAATTCATTAACTGCTAGAGACACCTAGAGTAGTCCTTTTCTGTACGAGACCTACAAAGTTTATCAAGGCTTAAGTCCTCTTGAAAAGAATGCTGTCATGCTTGGGAAAAAAACTTGCTACCACTCCCATATAGAGCGGTGTGACATTACATCAGCAATGCAACGTGCTGAAACTATGAACGAACATTTGACATGGTATTTCACAATGCCCTAAACCTCAACTGCGTTTGTAAACAGTATTTATAGGAGGCCAGGCTTGCCTATAATGAAACTATGTTATCTCAGGAGACACAGGGTTAATGTTGACTCTTGCCAAGCACTTGCTCCCTTATGAAAAGTTTGAAATGTTAAAATTTAGACTTTTCTGAATCATCCAAATCCAAAGAAATCTCAACAAATATTGCATTTGTCACCCAGCTTGGCGACAGTTAAATGGCATTGTGTTCTCTGTACAAAATAGCTCTGAAGCGTGTATGTCGTTTCCTGACACGGATCCTTGCCATTTGTCTGTTGTGATATGCCGATGCAAGAATCCATGAGTTGAGGCTCAACCAAATTTCCCCTGAAGGAAATGAAAGCTGGATTTGGCCGCAGATATTCATTTAGCACCTCATAGTTGCTGACTGACTAACTGCTTTTTGTTATTGCTGTCGCCTGTATCACCTCTTTAATCTGGAAGGATGCAACCACCGCACTGAAAAAATGGAGAAGGGGCCGAGAAATATAAAATAAAGGAGCCTCAGGTGTAGTTCACCATTCAGGCCTGCTGCTTTTGTATTACGGCCTTTTTTTCTCTCTGCTCTTCACGAGGCCCTGATCCCGTGCAGACCCCACTTGTACCGGGAGCTTTCTCCAGTGGATTTTCAGGTCTGTGTGAGCTCAAGAGCCTCCGCTGGGCTGCCCAGTGTCCAGCCTTCGGGCTGGTCGTGCAGCCTTTGCAAGGGGGTACTGTCTGTCATGTGCTCATCCTACGAAAACGATAAATTGTATATATATATGAGTTTGTTACAAACACAAATATTTTGCTTTTTTGCCTCTGCTTGCTCTTCATGACAGCGCTGTGTGTCCCCACCGAGGCTGAGGAAGGGGCCTCACATCGGGCCCAAGCGGGACCCTCGGCCCGGCCCCGTCCCCACCGCGGCCCGCCCGGGCCGGTGGCGGTACGACGGCTGGCAGCCCAGCTCCACACGCCCCCCCTAACCCCACGGGGTTTAGAAGCTTTAGAAGTTACGGGGCTGGCGGGGAGGTCGGCCGGGGAGAGGCGGCCCCGACCCGCCACCGCGGCCTCAGGCGCGGCCTCGCAGCGACCGGCGCGCCC